>NC_025689.1:18578418-18624419 GCF_000633955.1 Camelina sativa
TTCTGAGTTATGTACCAAGGGCTCATCCAATGCAGTTGAAACTGCCTAACAAGCATACCAACGAACTATGTGTTGTTTTCCCTGTTTTCAATAATTGTCGTGTATGCGACAAAAAATGCTAGATTCTTGAGCTAGCTTCTACTATTTCCAGGTTTTCTATGTGACGTAGAAGAAGATCATTGATTCCTAGATTGTTTACCCCTTCTACTTGCTATTATCCAAATGAAGAATAATAATGTGTCCTTCTACTTGATTTAACGTAAATCTCTTACAATCAGTGTATATATATCTTCACAACATCCTGTGCCAACTTAGCAAATCGATCAATCTCAAATTATATGAAGCCTTGTATGAACCATTCAGAATGCAATCGATAGGTTGAAGTAATGGAATCATTACAGGGATGATTGTTAAGAGTAGTAACCCAACAGACCTTTCGTTTTGATGAACATGAAATTCTCAGTAGTATATTGTAGAATTAGATATCAAACTGACTTGCTTTATTGATTTTGGGTAACAACCCTATATATACAAGTTTATCTAGGGTTTACATAAACTGTCATTAACATAAACATTACACTTAAAGCCTAATATACAAAAGCCCATAAGCTAACACTAAGGAGATGTCATTATCCGTAATACTCCCCCTCAGGTTGGAGCGGGAGGAACACGAACACCCAACCTGGACATGATATAGAGAAACTGTGGACGACCAAGAGCCTTCGTTAAAATGTCGGCCAGCTGCTCACTAGACGCCACATGTTGCAGAACAATAATACCATCACGCACCGCATCGCAAACCGCATGACAATCATTCTCAATATGCTTGGTGCGTTCATGAAATACAAGATTAGAAACGATATGAAGAGCAGCTNGCTTCTAGGGAAACTTGTGCAAAACTTTGTGGATGCAAAATTGTTCAGGCGCCATGTCGTCCTCTGGATCCACGTAATTTAATTTCACATTTTTTTTTGTTGTTGTTTCATTAAATTATGCTGGACCAAGATTTTGATGCAAGTTACAAGATTTATTTTATTTTATTTTATTTAAGGTGGTGATGTCAACCAATACTGCAAGTTGGGTTGTTACTATTGTTANCCTAACTCTGTTAACAACTTACGAAGCCACTTGATCTCGCGAAGAGCAATGGACATTGCACGATATTCGGCTTCAGCGGAAGAGTGAGAAACAGTCTTCTGTTTCTTGGTTTTCCACGCAATGGGAGAACCACCAAGAAGCACAACAAACGAACTAATAGAGCGCCGAATAATGGGGCAAGAAGACCAATCCGAGTCGCAATAAACTATGAGAGAGAGAGATCAGAGTCAGCCTTAAGCAAGATTCCTTGGTCCGTAATATATATTGTCGACTGAATGATTACACCAAATCAATACAATAAAACTAGATCGAGGACACCTCAGCATTTTGGAGAAATCTGGAGCTGACACATCATTTAAAACGAAGTTACCAATCAAAATATCAGAATTAATACTACTCAGCATATTCATCCAATAATAATTTTTTTTTCCTCTTTTCCACGTGTACACATGTGAAGCATGATATAGCTTTAGTCATTTAAAAACTCTTCAACGCTTAAACAGTTTCGTTTTTATATAAAGCTTGAAGAAAATTTTTAATCTAAAGTTATGTTGAGTGGTAGCAATTCAAAATTCTCCAAAAAAGATAGAAAAATAAATCTATCAAGAAAAATGGCTCCACTGGTGCTGCTGCCAAAATGCATATATCCCTTAATTCTATTATTTGTTTTTAACTGTCAGAAATTGGGTACAAGAAATTTCTAAATTCGTTACGAACTTTTTTATCATGAATATTATGTATAGAATCGGAGGACAACTCTAATGATGATTTTGGGAAAAACCTTTGGTTTGTTTTGGTAGATTAACTCGAATAATCTGAAAATTTTCNATCATTGATTCCTAGATTGTTTACCCCTTCTACTTGCTATTATCCAAATGAAGAATAATAATGTGTCCTTCTACTTGATTTAACGTAAATCTCTTACAATCAGTGTATATATATCTTCACAACATCCTGTGCCAACTTAGCAAATCGATCAATCTCAAATTATATGAAGCCTTGTATGAACCATTCAGAATGCAATCGATAGGTTGAAGTAATGGAATCATTACAGGGATGATTGTTAAGAGTAGTAACCCAACAGACCTTTCGTTTTGATGAACATGAAATTCTCAGTAGTATATTGTAGAATTAGATATCAAACTGACTTGCTTTATTGATTTTGGGTAACAACCCTATATATACAAGTTTATCTAGGGTTTACATAAACTGTCATTAACATAAACATTACACTTAAAGCCTAATATACAAAAGCCCATAAGCTAACACTAAGGAGATGTCATTATCCGTAATACTCCCCCTCAGGTTGGAGCGGGAGGAACACGAACACCCAACCTGGACATGATATAGAGAAACTGTGGACGACCAAGAGCCTTCGTTAAAATGTCGGCCAGCTGCTCACTAGACGCCACATGTTGCAGAACAATAATACCATCACGCACCGCATCGCAAACCGCATGACAATCATTCTCAATATGCTTGGTGCGTTCATGAAATACAAGATTAGAAACGATATGAAGAGCAGCTTTATTGTCACAAAACAATCGAGCAGGCTGAGATTGTTTGATACCTAACTCTGTTAACAACTTACGAAGCCACTTGATCTCGCGAAGAGCAATGGACATTGCACGATATTCGGCTTCAGCGGAAGAGTGAGAAACAGTCTTCTGTTTCTTGGTTTTCCACGCAATGGGAGAACCACCAAGAAGCACAACAAACGAACTAATAGAGCGCCGAATAATGGGGCAAGAAGACCAATCCGAGTCGCAATAAACTATGAGAGAGAGAGATCAGAGTCAGCCTTAAGCAAGATTCCTTGGTCCGTAATATATATTGTCGACTGAATGATTACACCAAATCAATACAATAAAACTAGATCGAGGACACCTCAGCATTTTGGAGAAATCTGGAGCTGACACATCATTTAAAACGAAGTTACCAATCAAAATATCAGAATTAATACTACTCAGCATATTCATCCAATAATAATTTTTTTTTCCTCTTTTCCACGTGTACACATGTGAAGCATGATATAGCTTTAGTCATTTAAAAACTCTTCAACGCTTAAACAGTTTCGTTTTTATATAAAGCTTGAAGAAAATTTTTAATCTAAAGTTATGTTGAGTGGTAGCAATTCAAAATTCTCCAAAAAAGATAGAAAAATAAATCTATCAAGAAAAATGGCTCCACTGGTGCTGCTGCCAAAATGCATATATCCCTTAATTCTATTATTTGTTTTTAACTGTCAGAAATTGGGTACAAGAAATTTCTAAATTCGTTACGAACTTTTTTATCATGAATATTATGTATAGAATCGGAGGACAACTCTAATGATGATTTTGGGAAAAACCTTTGGTTTGTTTTGGTAGATTAACTCGAATAATCTGAAAATTTTCTCAAGTATATTTGGCTCAGCAAGTTACATTTGAGGCTGTCACCTTAGAAGTACTATGATCTATGTGATTTTTGCTTCCATCTTATGTGTATATACTTATATGGTTTCTTTTATGTGTCTCTGATCTGATTTGATGGTTTTAGAACTTTTCATGAGTTGAGGGAACTTGATATTTTCTTCATTAAGGGAACACAAGATTCTTTAAACATCTTGGTTACGAATTATTTGTAATCTAACATTTTTTTGGCAGTTTATTTTATTCTAAATAACAATCCACACTATGTGCAGAATAAAATAATTATTAAATAATGTTACCGTAATTTATATATACAGAATCTATAATATTTATCGGTAAAATTATTATTTTGGATCTAAAATTTATTTGTGTAGTATATATTTTCAGTTTTAATTGAATATATTAAATTCTTGTATAATAATTAAGATTTAACATATGAAAATTATTATAATATGAATTTTATATTATCTCATTATATGAATAAAGAGTTCTTAAAACTTTATGAAAATATAAGTAAGTGATACAATTAAATTATAAAGAAAATAGAAGAACTAAATTTTGGGTGTCATAAAAAAAATACAATGGTATGTAAATATAAATACTACTAAAAACAGAAGACAAATAAAGAAATTATTTCTCGAGCTTTGTGGGTGTAACATGTCAGCATTTTTTTGTTTTTTTCTGAGAAAGCTTATACGTATAAGGGATATGAATCAAACTAGAGTAATCTCTCAAGCTTCATTGGCGGATAAACTCTCTTTGTTAAGTATACATAAGCTAACTTTGACAATTAACATAATCCTTATAGACCTAATATACAGTTTAGCATAAGTATAATATTTAAATAATAACACAAAACCAAATTAACGTAAAAATATGTATATTTACTTTGACGACTTGTTATAAAAAGAATTAATAATTTACAAAAGGAAACAAAACAAATAATAACGTAACAACGATACACTACAAAATAAAACTACAATAATATATCTCCTGTAACAAATAACACAGAGAAAAAAAGAACATAACATACAGTAGTGTTAAACCAATTATACATCACAAGCAAGCAACAGATCAAGGATTAGGTCTACAACAGTGGGTAACTTACTGCCCAATTTATAAAACAAATTTAGGTTTCCTTACCTATAAATGGTCTCGACGATGGGCTACGGCTGCTCCGGTGTCAGTGGGTTACATCTCCGGTTACACACAGTGGCTGATTGACCAATCGCGGTGATCGACGATAATCGTCGAACGACTGGCCTGGTTCTCGAGTACATTTCTCCTCTCCTTCTTCTCCTTTCCCTCTCGTCCCTTTCTCTCCCCCTTGATCATAAGTTCTCTCATGGCCGCTTATCTCTTTGCTTCTAAGGGAGTTCGATCGAGAAGAAAAGCTACAACGGCGGTGGCTTAGCTTGGGATGAGAGCAATACAACAACGACAACAACCACGATGCCAACAAAAACAAGCCAACGATAATGATGGTGAGCTCCGACGGGGTTAGCGTTCCCAACTCTCCTCTCTCGCCAGAAACAAAGACGGCGCCATACGTATATATTTACATGTACACGAGATATAAGCAAAACGCAAAACCCTTGTCTTTTGTTCTTTTGATGGCAATAGGGTCTAATGGGCTGCAATTTCAAACTGGTTTACGTTTTAATATTGGGGTGTTACACCTCACCTTCTCCAGAGATCACTCTCGAATTTAACAGGGATTGAGCGCCACAGAACATCCATATTGGAACAGAGAGGTTGAACCTCAGTAATTATCTTTGTTTCAAGGAGGAGGCCAGATCGGTGGTGATGTGATCGCAGGACACGACCTCGGCCAGGAAGACCAAGACACGCCGGATGCGACCGAGACGCCTGACCAAGATGCATCGGACGCGGCCAAGACAACCACTTCGGGCACAGCCAAAGCACCAGCAATCCTTCCCAGAGCCACCACATGCTCCAAGAGCTCAGCAAAGGCGGCCAAGCAACGGCTCAACCTGTTCATCCGGTCATTCACCCAACGCCAGCCGTCCCATGAAGACTCCGAAGGCTCAGTTCGCTTAGTCTTCACTCTTACCCATGATTGAAGACGATCAAATCGCTTAAGCAAGGAAGTGTACTCTTTTTCCTCACTCCGGGTTTTTCCCAATGGGTTTACCGGATAAGGTTTTAATGAGGCATGGAGCTAAGTGCACAACGCCAAAGGCTAAGTTGCTTCCCGCGCAAGGCCAAGGCGGTTATCTCTCTTCTCTCTTATCTTTGGTTTAAATTTGAACGTTGTGAATATTCCTCTTGTGATCCTTTTGCTTTTGAACGTTGGGAGCTTTGCGTTGAAAGTCAATTGAGGCGACGTGTTCAATTTACAAGGGAAACATGTCTAAGGACGATTGTGCGGATCATAAAGAATCCGCGTGCCCCTAAGCCCTCACTTGACCTAATGTATATAAACTCTCTCTTAGCATTTGTTCCTCCTTAGACTTGAATGAAAATAAAACTTTTCTCAAGAGAGATTCTTGACTTGTCTCACTTTTCTCTTTCTTCAATCCGGGATTGAACATTGAGGAAACCCTAACAAGACTCGAACCGGGTTCGACCTTGTTAGTGACCGTATCAAGAGGAGAGCCAAACCTCTTGTGTCGTCGTTCGATCCACCTCTTTTCCATCTTTCGTTTTCCCCTCGAGTCAACTCCATCTTGCTTTCATTTCCACAATCTCACCTCAACCATCGGTCATCTTCCCGCATCGTCCATCCGTTCCGCAACCGATCGATCTGATAGCAGCCTCCGACCGTATTCACAAACGGCTCATTGGAATGTCATCATTTCTCGTTTCCCTCGTTTGAATCCTCACTAGATTCGAACCCTCCTTCCTTGTCCGAGTAAACTTTCGCGAGCCGAGTTCTGTCCGAAGTTGTTTCTTCTGTCCGTACTGGATCCGCGACCATCGGTCACATCAGCTTGGTAACAGAGCTTTAAAAGCTCTTGTCAGGTTGTTTCGTTTCATAACTCATCTCTTTCGTTATAAAGTTTCAATCCTTGTTTGTTTGGTAGCTTAGTTTGCATCTTTTCGTTTCATAGGTCCCGTTAGAGTTTTGGTTTAATTTGGTGTATGTTTGCGGTTGATTATTGTTTGTCTAGGGTGTCAGCTTTCGATTTTGTTCATCGTGTTCATAATATTGTTTGTCTATGTTCTTGTGAGTCCACTTTTAGATCGATAAAGCTAGGAGTGTGTTCTTGTTTACGCGTTTTGATTTTGAGTCATAAAGCAGTATTTGTCGTTTTGCACTTTTACTTTTACTTTATTTGTTTAAGTCATAGGTTTGAATGTGTCATAGCTGTCTTCAATCATTGGTGACGAAAAAAAATCTTGTGTGGTCCTCTTGAACGAGTGAAACTCACGTGTGTGTGCTTTTTTATGCTTAATTTTGCGAGGTTTAAATTCAAGTTTCACCGTGAAGCCGCGCCACGTCACCAACGACCAGTCCGTACAATGGCCGAAGAAGTTCCACCAGCGCCACCAGAGATTGGCGTCACCCTCGCCGCATTACGCACCGGTCTAGAGCAGCTTCCCATGAGAATTCTTGAACCCTCCCCGTGAGAATTCGTTGCCCGCGAGGCGACCATGATGAGAACCAGCAAGCAACCAGTCTGATGAAGACTTTGAACCGAGGCCTAGACGACGACACCATTATGATGATCAGTACGATGAAGCTCCAAGATATCACGAGCCGAACCACAAGATAATCGCACCCACATTCGCGGGAAAGTCAGACCCCGAGGCCTATCTCGAATGGGAAAGCCGTATGGAGCACTTATACTCGTGTCATGCCTATCCGGAGCTGCGAAAGGTCCAATATGCGGTGGCTCAATTCACCGATCACGCCCTTACCTGAGCAGCGATGCAACCGCGACCGACCTATCACTGTTTGGGAGGTCTTGAAAGTGGAAATGCGAAGGCGCTACGTGCCTCCATACTACCACCGCGAGCTCCAGAAGAAGTTCCGGAGACTTACGCAAGGCGCGCGAACCGTGGAGGAGTATTACGAGGAGTTTGAGCACTTGCACAACCAATTGCAAGTCGATGACTCCGAAGAGTCTCTCATGGCTCAATTCTTGGACGGATTGCAAGAACGCATTGTGCACAAGGTCGAGCGCCAACCCTATCAAACTTTTGAAGAGTTGTTGCACCTCTCGGTGCAAATCGAGAATCAAATCAAGAAGAAGAGCGCCTCTGCGCCTCGTGCCTGAACTCAAGGAGTTTCAAATTGGACTCCTAACGCGTCGCCATCGAACCGTTTGCCAGAGAAGCCAAAGGCGACCAGTGCAGACTCAAGATTTAAACCAAGGGAGCCGGCCACCAATGAGCGCAAGATCCGCGACGCAACACCACCGACGTCCGTAGCCGCGACATTGTGTGTTTTAAGTGTCAAGGGAGAGGCCACTACGCTCGAGAGTGTCCGAACGCACGCACAATGATCCTGACCGAGGATGGCGAGATCGAGTCCGACAATGAGGCCACCAAGGAGAATGTTCGAGGAGAGGCTGAACTGGAGGAAGCTGTTGCTGAGCCCGAAGTCGGAGAGCTGTTGATGATACACCGCATCCTGAAAGCAAGCGTAGCCACCGACGACGCCAATCAGCGCGATAATATCTTCCACACGAGGTGCACTTTCAGTGGTCGCGTTTGTGGCTTGATAATAGACGGAGGTTCTTGCACTAACGTGGCAAGTTCCAGTCTTGTCAAGAAACTTTCTCATGAAACCACAAGCCACCCCCATCCTTACCGTTTGAAATGGTTAAACGATAAGACCGTGATCCATGTAAAGGAATAGGTCACGGTCCCATTTAGTGTCGGTCCGTATAAGGACCAAGTCCTATGTGATGTAGTGCCTATGCAAGCTAGCCACCTCTTATTGGGGCGCCCATGGCAGTTTGATAAGCGCACTACGCATTGCCGCCACACAAACCAATATTTATTCATTCATGATAACAAACGTATTTGTTTGAAACCCTTGAGCCCCACGCAAGTGCATGAAATGCAAAACAAGTTTTCTAAGGATTCGAACGATAAAAATAACTTTTTGGTTCAATATGGTGATGTTAGAAAGTCCATTAGGGACTCTGGCCAAGTGTTATTGATGGTTATTCGAGATGTGTTGCTTTCAGGTCTTGAAGGTCCGATCGACGCCTTACCGGAGGTGATCCGCGACGTCCTTAGGCGCTTCGCGAACGTGTTTCCCGAAGAGCTTCCCGAAGGCTTACCACCGATCAGAGTTATTGAACATCAGATTGACCTTGTTCCGGGAGCACAACTGCCGAACCGGCCAGCCTAACGAGTCAACCCCGAAGAGGCGAAGGAGCTTGAGCGACAAGTCAAGGAGCTGATGGCGCAAGGATACGTTCGAGAGAGCTTGAGTCCGTGTGCTGTCCCTGTTCTCCTAGTTCCCAAGAAGGACGGATCATGGCGTATGTGCGTTGACTGCCGAGCCTTCAACAACATCACCATCAAATATCGACATCCGATCCCACGCCTTGATGATATGCTCGACGAACTAAGTGGCGCCAGCGTCTTTTCAATGATCAACTTGAAGAGCGGCTACGATCAAGTTCATATGAAGGAGGACAACGAGTGGAAGACGGCCTTCAAAATGAAAAAGGGTTTGTATGAGTGGTTGGTAATGCCATTCGGTCTTTCTAACGCCCCTTCTACCTTTATGCGTCTCATGAACCATGTTTTAAGGTCGTTTATCAATTAATTTGTAGTGGTTTAGTTTGATGACATCCTTGTGTATAGCTCTAGTCTGTCCGATCATGTTAGGCACTTAGAGGCTGTCTTGTTACCTCACCACGAAGAGCAAATCTACGCAAACTTGAAAAAGTGCGTGTTTTCTGCTGATGAATTGGTCTTTTTAGGCTTTGTTGTGAGTTCACAGGGCCTCAAGGTCGATGGAGAGAAGATACGCACGATAGAGGAGTGGCCCACGCCAGCAAGCATCACACAAGTCCGATCGTTCCATGGGCTCGCGAGTTTTTATCAGAGGTTCGTGAAGGACTTCAGCATGGTCTCCGCGCCTCTCACCGCCGTTATAAAGAAGAACAGCGAGTTTCATTAGGGAGAAGAACAAGACCGAGCTTTCATCAAGCTCAAGAGGCGCCTCATGCAAGCCTCCTTGCTCACCTTGCCTGACTTCAACAAAACCTTCGAGGTTGAGTGCGATGCTTTGGGAGTCGGGATCGGTGCCGTTTTGACTCAAGGAGGCAAGCCCGTGGTGTATTTTAGCGAGAAGCTTAGTGGTGCAATTCTCAATTACCCGACATATGACAAGGAGTTGTACACCCTCGTTCGTGCGATGGAGGTTTGGCAACACTATCTATTGGCGAGAGAGTTTGTGATTCACACCGATCACGAAACTTTGAAGCATCTCCGCGGCCAAACCAATCTCAAGAGACGTCATGCAAAGTGGTTGGAGTACGTGGAATCTTTCCCTTACGTCATTAAGTACAAGAAGGGAAAAGAAAATGTGGTGGCCGATGCTTTGTCAAGGAGACACGCTCTCATCAGTACTATGGACGCTCGTGTGTTGGGTTTTGAAAGCATCAAGGATGCGTATGCTGGAGACGCTGAGTTTGGAGAATGTTTCCAGAACCATGGGAAGGGAATTTACACCAAATTCTACCTTCATGAGGGTTTTCTGTTCAGAGGGCGACGGCTGTGCATACCAAACGGTTCTATCCGGGAGTTGCTTGTTCGTGAAGCCCATAGTGGAGGCTTATCAGGTCACTTCGGCATCACCAAGACGCTGGCCGTGCTACAAGAGCATTTCTACTGGCCGAAGATGCGCAGTATGGTGGAGAAGCATTGTGTGTCGAGCCTCCAAGTCGACAACACACCCCCATGGCCTCTCCATGCCCTTACCAGTCTCAACCGCGCCTTGGATCGATCTATCAATGGATTTCATCCTCGGCCTACCCCTCTTGGCGCATAGAGATAACATTATGGTGGTTGTGGACAAGTTCTCGAAGATGGCCCATTTTATCCCGTGCAACAAGAATTATGACGCCGTGCAACTGACGAACTTGTTCTTTAGTCAAGTCATCAGGCTCCATGGCGTCCCGCGCACCATCATATCCGATCGGGATCCCAAGTTTCTTTGTCACTTCTGGCGCACTATTTGGCAAAAATTCGGGAAGAAGCTCCTCTACTCCACCGCGGCTCACCCCCAAACCGACGGCCAAACGGAGGTTGTCAACAGATCAGTAGGCGCCTTACTACGCACAGCAATCGCAAGTAACAAAGGCTCCTGGCTCGAGTGAATTCTGATCATCGAGTTTGCGTACAACCAGGCGGTGCACTCATCTACAAAGAAGTCACCGTTCGAGGTTACATATGGATTCAAGCCATTAACGCCACTGGACCTCCTTCCTATACCACCAAACGAAGCCGAGAATCAAGACGGAGTCGCAAGAGCAGAGATGGTCAAGGCGTTGCACGAGGAGGTTCGAGCCAACGTCGAACGAAGGAACGAGCAATATGCATGTTTTCTCAACCAAGGCCGTAAACCGATGCTATTCAAGCCTGGTGACTAGGTGTGGCTTCACCTAAGGCCAGAGAGGTTCCAGCAGAAGCGAAAGGATAAGCTCAGCCCGCGTGGAGACGGCCCTTTCCGAGTCGTTGAAAAGATCAACGACAATACTTACCGACTCGAGCTTCCAGGTGAGTTTGGTACATCTACCTCTTTCAATGTCACTGACCTTGTTCCGTTTGATGTAGGTGGAGACGGAGATGTTTGGGGACAAAAACTTTTCAAGGGGGAGGGAATGATGTGATCGCAGGACGCGACCTCGGCCAAGAAGACCAAGACACGCCGGACGCGACCGAGACGCCTGACCAACACGCATCGGACGCGGCCAAGACAACCACTTCGGGCGCGGCCAAAGCACCAGCAATCCTTCCCGGAGCCACCACACGCTCAAACAGCTCAGCATAGGCGGCCAAGCAATGGCTCAACCTGTTCGTCCGGTCATTCACCCAACGCCAGCCGTCCCATGAAGACTCCGAAGGCTCAGTTCGCTTAGTCTTCACTCTTACCCATGATTGAAGACGATCAAGTCGCTTAAGCAAGGAAGTGTACTGTTTTTCCTCACTCCGGGTTTTTCCCAATGGGTTTACCGGAGAAGGTTTTAAAGAGGCATGGAGCTAAGTGCACAACGCCAAAGGCTAAGTTGCTTCCCGCGCAAGGCCAAGTCGGTTATCTCTCTTCTCTCTTATCTTTGGTTTAAATTTGAACTTCGGGAATATTCCTCTTGTGATCCTTTTGCTTTTGAACGTTGGGAGCTTTGCATTGAAAGTCAATTGAGGCGACGTGTTCCATTTACAAGGGAAACACGTCTAAGGACGATTGTGCAGATCATAAAGAATCCGTGTGTCCCTAAGCCCTCACTTGACCAAATGTATTTAAACTCTCTCTTAGCATATGTTCCTCCTTAGACTTGAATGAAAATAAAACTTTTCTCAAGAGAGATTCTTGACTTGTCTCACTCTTCTCTTTCTTCAATCCGGGATTGAACATTGAGGAAACCCTAACAAGACTCGAACCGGGTTCGACCTTGTTAGTGACCGTATCAAGATAGAAGCCTCCGACCGTATTAACAAACGGTCATCTTCCTGCATTGTCCATCTGTTCCGCAACCGATCGATCCGATAGAAGCCTCCGACCGTATTAACAAACGGCTCGTTGGAATCTCATCATTTCTCGTTTCCCTCGTTTGAATCCTCCCTAGATTCGAACCCTCCTTCCTTGTCCGAGTAAACTTTCGCAAGCCGAGTTCTGTCCGAAGTCGTTTCTTCTGTCCGTAACGGATCCGTGACCCTCGGTCACATCAGTAAGGATCAGACTCGAACCTCTAGATTCCGTCGCGAGCCCTCAGTAGAATCCTTTTCGCACTACTGTGCACGTCAGATTCACCATCACCATGGATAAGTTATATTAGAAAAACAAATACACACACACACAATTACATTACAAAAATTATGTATTCTACATCTCAGTTAGCAACCACAATCATTTGCACCATTGAACAAACGACAAGAGCCATGGATCTCTTTGTTGAGTATAAATAAACACACGTTTGTTTGGTGTCATATAGAGCTGTCAAATGGTCCGTCCATAGACCATCTGGACGTGTCAATCTGGACATTCTTTTGCATGGGCCAAAGTTGGACAGTCCGAAATGGACAATGGTCCAAAAAGTGTCCATGCCCATTAAGACCATTTCCAAATGGTCATGACCATGGACAGCCCATTTCTTTTCTATTGTTATTCACTTATAAAATCTGAGTTTTATTTTTGTTCTTTTTTTAATAAAATCTGAATTTATTTTCGTCTAAACCGTAAAATTCTATTTTCCCGCAAAAACCGTAAAATTTCTGTTTTACCACCAAAACCCGTAAAATTGCGTTTTTCCGCCAAACCCGTAAAATTATGTTTTCCCGCCAAAATCCATAAAATTGTGTTTTCTAGCCAAACCCGTAAAATTATATTTTTCCCGCCAAAATCGTAAAATTGCGTCAGGACATGGGCATGTCCACGGGCGGCCCGCCCATTTGACATCTATAGTGTCATATCAGAAGTTGCGGTGGCTCAATTGATATTGAATGTGATGCAGTTATGTCTATAAGGATTGAAGACCCATAAGGATTACACATGATAAATACAAAAAAAATTGGGAGATTTTCAAAAATAGTACCAAAATAAGTTTTTGTTCCAAACTTAGCACAACATCTCTAAAAACTAAATACCAATTAATCTTTTAAAATTAAATCCTAAATTCAAAATACTAAGCCCTACCCCTTAAAACTATACCCTAAACATGAAATTGAGTACCCAAACATCAAAAAACAAATTCTAAAAATTAATTTTAAATATTTTAATATGTTAAATAGTGCTATTTTTGGAAATTAATGTAATGTGTGCTATAATTGTCCATAAAACTTGGTTTAATGCTATTTTAGGGTATTTCTCAAAAAAAATCTGGTTATGCAATATTGTGCCAATGCAAAATCATATCTATAGACCACAAATTTTTCTGTTGACAAACTCACACTAAAAGTGAAATTAAATAAGCCAAATATTATACAAGTGATATGAACTATTCCAAAAGCCAAATATGCAGAAATAATTTTCAAATATTTTAACACACCACTAAAGTTATATATATTTCTGAAACCCAACACACTTCATTTCATATATCATGAATAAACCAATCCATATTTATGAAGATTCAATGTAAATAATCAAATCATGTCAACAAAGCATTCATTTGGTCCCAACGTAACATTCAAAAAAATAATAATAATAAATAAAGAGTTGGTAAAAACAAAAATAAACACAAAACACGTTGTAACAAACTATTTGGATTTTTCTCTCATATTTTAATTCGCCATTAGACATAACTAGAAGATATATAACTAGAAATTTCTACAACCACAATAAAGAAATTAAATGTTTTAATATTTTCACAAATAATATTATTTTATGAAATTTCTGATGAAATGTTATAATTATTTAGATTTTTGAACTTATATGCGATGTGCCATTAAATTTACTTCAAGTTTTCCGAGTTATTGTTAATTAGAATCTTATTTTCTTGTAATTGTTTATTTTATAATCTTCTCAATCGTATCCATACTTCATTTTTTCTCATTCTTAATGGGTAAAATGGTTAAGTAGAAGATATATAAAAAATATTTCAGTATCATTGTTTTGTTTTAAGTTATTAAAAAAAATCCAACTGCAACTGCAAACGCTGCGGGAAATTGCTTTTGGAATACAGTAGTTTCAAGCGGTTGGGAACGATTGGGAACTATTAAAAGCGGTTTATGTGATTGGTACCAATCACTAACAACCGTTACCACCCGAAAACGCAGCATTTATGGGAGGGAGCAGGAGAACCAATCAACACCTTGTTATATTGTGCCAATGCAAAATCATATCTATAGACAACAAATTTTCTGTTGACAAACTTACACTAAAAGTGAAAATAAATAAGCCAAATATTATACAAGTGATATGAACTATTCCAAAAGCCAAATATGCAGAAATATTTTTCAAATACTTTAATACACCACTCAACTTATATTTCTGAAACCCAAACACACTTAATTTCATATAGCATGAATAAACCAATCCATATTTTTAAATGAAGATTCAATGTAAACAATCAATTCATGGCAACAAAGCATTCATTTGGTCCCAACGTAATATTCAAAAAAAAAAAAAAAAAGAGTTGGTAAAAACAAAAATAAACACAAAACACGTTGTAACAAACTATTTGGAATTTTGTCTCATATTTTAATTTGCCATCAGCTTATTAGACATAACTAGAAGATATTTGTTTCTAGAAATTTCTACAACCACAATAAAGAAATTAAATGAAGAAACACAAAACTTTATTGACAGAATACAAGTATTATTTAAAATCTCTACTCATACGCATATATATATATATTTATAAAGCTAATCATATTTAAGAACGTCATCATAATTACACAAGTTAGCACGTACATACAAAATATATATAGCCAGCAAAACTAATACGGAATAGTGACTCCCTATTAAGTATCCTGATTCAAATATATCAAGTAATTAACACAATTTATCAAAAAAAAAAAAAGTAATTAACACAAAACTCTAATAGATTTGTTTTTCTTTATCTGGTTAACCAAAAAGAAAAAGAAGAACAGGATTTTAAACAATCCTTAGTGTGAATTCGATTGCCATTAAGATAAGGTTTGGTCCACGCAGCGTTTACACACAAAGTCTACAGAGAATGTGATGATAAGTGTATCATACGAAGTTTGTGGTGCTAATTGTAGACCAACTAGTATTTAAACGAGCCTTGTCTCATCACCATTTCATCAATACAAGCTTATAACTCTCCACATATACATTTTGCAATCAAACAAATCGAAAGATGGAAGGCAAAACTTTGATTCTAAGTGTGCTCGTAATGAGTCTTGTCATGGCGCAGATTCAAGTCGAAGCAAAGAGTTGTTGCTCGAGCACGACTGCTAGAAACTGTTACAATGTATGCCGTCTTCCTGGAACTGCTAGGGAAACTTGTGCAAAACTTTGTGGATGCAAAATTATTAAGGGGAAAAAATGTACTACTCCGCCATATATACATGCCATTCTTGAAAACTCTGGTAATTTCATACCTTTTTCTTTGTTGTTTCATTAAGTTACATCTCTTACATGTTGGACCAAGATTTTCACGATCCAAAAACTTTTTTTTTTAAATTTATTTAAGGTGATGCTGTCAACGAATACTGTAAGTTGGGTTGTGCATCCTCTGTGTGTGGTACCTTAACCACTCTCCAGAACTCTGGTAACGTGAAAACTCATTATTATTATTATTATTATTATTATTATTATTATTATTATTATTATTATTATTATTATTATTATTATTATTATTATTATTATTATTATTATTATTGTTAGATTTCTGGAACAAGTGATAAATCAATTAATTTTAATTTTGTTTTGGTGAAATAGATGCAAGTGAAATTGTGAGTGGAGCAGTTGTACAATGCACCGAGGCATGTTCTGAGTTCTGTACCAAGGACTCATCCAATGCAGTTGAAACTGCCTAATAAGGATATCCAAGAACTGTGTTGTTGTTTTCGCTGTTTTCAATAATTGTCGTGTATGTGACAAAAAATGCTAGAGTCTTAAGCAAGCATCTACTATATCCAGGATTTCTATGTGACGTATAAGAAGGTCATTGATCCCTAGATTGTTTACCCCTTCTACTTGCTATTATCCAAATAAAGACTAATAATGTGTCCTTATCTTCTATCTACGATCAAAACTCTCGCATTAACGTAATGTTCTCACAATCAGTTTTTTTTTTTTTTCCGGCAAATCAATATATTTGATATTAAAAAGTGTTTACAAGATATAAAGACATTTCTAAGCAACCGATTACACAAATACAGGAAATTATTACAATTTCGATGAAAGAGTGGAGGGTAACCATGCTATCTTTAGACTTATAGGCTAACAGATTATATATGTTATGTCCCTCTTTCACATACATTTTAATGGCTAACAGCTTATAGCTTAGACTCCAAAATGCACTTGGCATTACATTACTTAAAACAATGAAATTAAGTGTCGCTAGAAATGTTTCTGGAACTTGTTGTCGCATTAAAATCAAAATACTTGATGGTTACCACAAAGATTCTCTATGTTCATCATGATATATCCGTCGGTGATCTCTCCCATGGCTGTTGCCCTAGTGATTGTTTCCAAAGTGACCATTTTAATATGGAACACAAATCTCTCATGTCTCTTGCCAACGTTGCCTTTTTGTAGCGATGCTTCTCAGTAGTAAGATCATGAACTTCCACAACATGTTGGTCCGAATTAGAAACAGAACTATATTCATCAATAGCCTGATTTTCTTTCTCCATGACTTCAATAATAAGGTCGTAAACGTTGGCTTTTTGTATCCAGAGAGGAATTAACTTCAATACTTCATCTTGAATATTTGGAAACCATTTTTGGATTGTTATCATACAAACAGGAAAAAGCCATAAACTTCTCCGAATCACCAAAGACATCTCTTCGTCTGACAATTGGGGAAGTGGCAAAAGTTCATCATCGGTTCCTAGATTAATCCTAACTAGGTTCGGACCCGCACGTACGTGCGGGGTTATTTTATAAACAAAATTAATTTTGTATATATAATCAAATTTATATTAATTGAGATTTTTGTTTGATATTTGGTTTGGTTTATTAATGTTTGAAAATTTAAAATAATAATGATTTCACCAGTATCTTAAAATTTGGAACAACATAACGGTTGGACTGGTAACAAACTAAATCAAATAAATGATTGGTTAGATTCTATTAAATTTGTGAACTATCAAATTGGATATATAACCGCTAACAGCGATAAAAACCCATTTGAAACATATACAAATATTTAGAATGGTCATAACTCTCTTTTCGTTTTGTCAAGTTCCATTATGTCCTACACTCGTTCTCAAATTTTCGTTGCATAACAAAAAGCATTCCCAATATGGAACATTCCGGATATGGGAAAAAATTGTATTTCCGATTGAAAACGGGAGGGGACCGGATGAAAACATAAATTCTCGAACTCCCGTATGAAATATACATAAATATAATTCATAGTATATATGTATATCATATTTTTTAGTAAAAATATTACGAAATTAATTGACTTTTTTATTATTACTATTTTATATATATTTCACCTATATTAGATTATGTTTTTTTTAAATACTTTTAACTGTTATAGAACATATTTAAGTCTTTTTATTTTTATTTTAGTTTGAACTTATGCTAGTTCAATTGAAAATAGTAATATTTATTTGAAAAAATAAATGTATTTTAATCTTTAATAGAACATGTCAAGAATTAAAATTATTTATTTAGTATGTGTAAACATATTTATATAGTATAACATCATTAACCCAAAATTTTGTCATTTTGGTTTATGAATATTTGGGTGTTTGAGTGTTAATCAGTACTTTAAGATTTAGATTACAAATTTTTATACTATGAATTATACTATGAGTCATCGTTACCTTGAATATTTCATTAGAGATTCAAGATAACCATGACTTAAAAGTCTATAAAAATTTAAAAAGTATTGAGATTAACATTCAAACACTCAAATTTCAAAGAAAATTTTAATAGACTTTTTAAAGATAACATGACTTAAAAACAAATTTCAAGGTGCTCATGTTATAAAATTTTACTGCCATGTGTGTTTTTTTGTTTTCTTTTCCGTGTCATCTCAAATTATAGTGCCATTTTAATAAAGACTGTTAACATCATATATTTGGAAAAATAAGAAAATAATACAATTTAATACATACAGCTGATTACAATATAGTCATGGAAGATTAATTGTACTTATATAGTTTATGTATACGTAGCCCTTGTTGTATTTGCTGGTTTCAAAAGTTAATTAATGTTAATGCAAAGCTCAACTACATACTCTAATAAGAATTTCCTACAGAGGTTTCTTAAATAAATCTATATAAAAACTGATGAAAACAAACACTAACATAGTATTTTGTGATTTACCGGGTTCATATAAAAAATGTGGACTTCTTTTAAGCAATCAAATGTAATTTTCTTGTTTTGCAGATGCTATGTCAATTGGATGAACAGCCGTTCATACCACAATCTTCCCTTATATACAATATCTAGGTAGAAAAATGTATGCTTTCAAAAAATATCTTGATTTATATATGCTTATATACACGACAGAAAATTATAAATTTAACAAATCATAAGAATCATAAATCATAAACTGGACATATAGCATAGTATTGGTGAACTAAAAAAAGAATATAGTAGATGTTAGCAATGTATATTATACAAACTCAATACAAAGACACTTTTTTTTTCTTTTTTTTTCAGAAATAAAGAGATAAAAAATAGTGTTAGAGTGGTTTATAACTGTATGTGAATGTTAGGTCGATTTCTCTATTTATAAGCTGGAAAGAGTAAACATTTTTACTTTTACGTTTAAAACTAAAAAATCTATATAAAATCTTCTAAAAACTTATTTAGTTTTCAGTAACTCTCAAATATACAATATGTTTGAGTCTATATGGATGATTAGATTTGAATTTTGAATTAATTGTCTAGATTTTCCTATTATACCGATGAGAGTAATATATAAGGTTAGTTTTAGAAATAATACCTAAATTTTAGAAATTTGGTAAATAATTACTGATTTTATTTCAAGATTTCTTAAAATAAATAATCTATTTAAATTTAAGTTAAGTTATTTTAATAAATGCTATTAAAAATTAATTAGATTCATTTTTATAGAAATCTTGTTAAATAATAAGTTACATTTTTGGTATGCTATTAATTGCCGAAATCTCTTATTATTTTATAAAATTTTAATAAATATATAAATTCAAGGAATCATTAATATAAACAATTTCATTTTTATTATAATATTTTAAATTTCATTTTGTAATCTTGTTGGCTTTAATTTGATTTAGAAAACTATACATGTTTAATATTTAATACATGTTTAATATTTAAATACATGTTTAATATTTAATTTAGAAAAATATTTGGAAAATTTAATATATTCGAAATTAATTATTTATGCTTTATACGCATATCAAAAATAGATACGAAATCTATAACCAATTATAAAAAATTAATCATTTATTTCATTAATAGTTGTTACAACTGTTTTGGGGAGATTTAAAATTTTATTATTATTTAGGCAAATAGGTCTGTTTGGCAACATGGATATATGTTATGTTTTTTTACTTTTTTTTATTCTTTAAGTGTACTCCCCAATTAATAGTATAGATATCGAAGCCGAACAATATATCCCTAATACCAAAAGAAACAAACAGAGAGAAGAAGAAAATATCACCAGCAATACATGAAATTGTTGTTGTAGTCATGAAATGAAGAACTGTGATCACAATCGCCAAAACAAACAGAAAGTGGGTTCCGTATATATGATCCGTCCGGAGTCGTATTCCACCCTTTCAAAATCTGTAAATAGGACTTCCTGGATCCCAAATCTGGGTTTGAAATTCTTTTCTCAATTTGAAAAAATTAACATCATAGTCATGAACACGACGATGTTGGAGACAAATATATTCAATATTGAGAAAACATAGGCCGCCTGGACAAAACCCCAGCGGAAAGACACCACCACTGTTCCGAAACCGATGCCAGATTGTGGTCGGAAAGAAACTCCCTTGAAAAGAGAGAACAACAATAATCGAACAAATTACCTGGGAAATCATATGCCGATGTTATTGATTATCTACAGAAGTAAACTAAAGTAAGGAAAGAGATCCGACCGACGCCAGAGAAGCCGACATCGGCCGGGAACGATGAAGACGAAGAGTTTGGTTGGGAACGGTGGCTTGGAACAATGTCCAGAATGCCATATTCTCGAAAGAAAAATGCTAGAATGCCATAGTAATATTTTTTAATTATTTTTTATTTTCTTTTTAATTAAAATTTATTGAAAAGACCAAAAACCCATCTAACATCATCCCTAATATTGTATCCCTTCGTTGATAACGTGAGACAAAATCTCAGATCTAGAAAAAAAAACTGACGAAATCGAGAGGAAGAGATGGATATAGAATCAGACAAAAGAGTGAAGAAAACTGTTAGAGATCTCGTTGATGGTGTTGAATCTGCGCAAAGGGAACCGATGTATCTATGTTGGCTTCAAATCCGATAAAGATTCATTTCTTTGCCATCGGAGATGTAAACAGACGACGCCGGAGGAAACCGTGGAGAGATTAAAATCTGGGGTCGACGGCAGAGAAGCGATGGCGAGAAGTAATGGGAGGTTGATGGTGCAGAATCGGCGACGGCGGCGGCGCTAGGGTTTAGAATTATAAGTGGTTTTGATTACAGTTGTACCCGTTGTATATAACATTTGTACTAGTTGTACTTTTATATATTAGTTGTACTAGTTTTACTATTCTTTATCAGTTGTACGCCCGTTGTATATATCATTTGTACTAGTTGTACTGTTATATATTAGTTGTACTAGTTGTTGTATTCTTTATCAGTTGTACTCGTTATAATATTATATCTCAGTTGTACCAATTGTCTTAGTTGTTCTATTGTACCAGTTGTCCATTTTTCTCTCAGTTGTTCTAGTTGTATTATTCTCCTCTAGTTGTACTTTTCGTCTTTAATTTCATTAAGGGTAATTTTGTAATCTCACAATTTTTATGGCATTCAGATTAAAAACTGGCATGCCAGATTAATTTTTTTCAGTTTGTGGCATTTTAGCCTGGCGCCCCGGTGGCTTTGGGTAATCGCCTGGCGAGAGAGAAAAAACGGTTATTATTACAAAAGTTTCATATCTTGACAACATCCAATGCAAACTTAGCAAAACAGTTAAGACTTACAAATTTCAAATTCTATAATTCATTGTATGAACCATTCAGCATGCAATCGATAGGTTGAAGTAATGGAAAACTTTTAGTCATGATTGTTAGAGTAGTAACCCAATAACTTCTTGGAGCAAGTTCTTCAAGTTAATCTTACAAGCAAAAGTTTTTTGAGAGCGAAGAAAAGTATCAGACGGAGCAAGAGAAGATTGCAACCTCGCAGTCCCAAATTAAAGATGCACATTTTTTGGGATCAAATGATGGCCCAACTTCATCAGACATAATTCCTCCTTCCGGAGCTGGACACTAAACTGCTTGGTGTTTACGGATATATCTCTTGTTAGCAATTTCGAAAATGTTCTTCGGCATTTAGTAAAGAGACTTACCCAAAGGAAGCACTTACATACAAAGAGTAAACACCGATATATTGCCGCGTTCAATGATCTATTATTTTTATAGTAAACCCTAGCCCTGGGCATTCGGGTTCGGGTTTTCGGGTTTTCGGGTTTTCGGGTTTAGACATATAGAACCCGTTCGGGTTTTCTATACTTTCGGGTTTGGGTTCGGGTAATACCTGTTCGGGTTCGGGTTATTCGGGTATACCCAAACTCAATCGAACCATGAACAAAGAAAAAAAAAACTAATTTTTATTTCTTTATAAATTTTAGAAAATTTGTATATATATAAATATTTAACATTTCTTTTTGAGATAGAGAAACTGAAGTGGCAAAATGGTTAATGATGTACCCGTAAATGTTCAAGGTTGTGGGTTCAAATCCCCTGAAATATATATTTTTACATTTAATTCGGGTTAGTTCGGGTGGGTATTCGGGTTCGGGTAATACTCGAACCCGATCGGGTTTTATACAATATCCGAACCCGAACTGAACCATCCACTTCGGGTTGGGTTCAGATTCAGGTTTCGGATCCGGGTAATATGCCCAGGGCTAGTAAACCCGAAATATTTATCTGTATAACACTGCGAATGGATGATAAAATATTTTCTTGCATTCGAACACTTTAAAATTTAAAAGGCTTTCGTCGTAAAGGAAAATCAAAATATAATATTTTTTGGTTATGCAACTTAGTATATTGTGCCAATGCAAAATCATATCTATATATATAACAAATTTTCTGTTGACAAAACTCACACTTAAAGTGATATGAACTATTCCAACAGCCAAATATGCAGAAATATTTTTCTGAAACCCATATCCATACTTAGTAAACCAGTCCACATTCTTAAATGAAGATTCAATGTGCTATACGTAATTTCCAATGGGCATGTACAAACCAATCTATATTTCAACAAAAATCCTTTTTTTATTCAGAGAAAATAAACAAATCATGCCCACAAGCATTCATCATGGTCCCGCGAAAAACAAACAAAAATAAAACACCGATTTATTGCCCACGACAAACAATCTATTCTTTTTACAGTAAACCCGAAATACATATAGAGGATACATAGATATATTATTTTTCTGGTTGAACTGAATTTTATAATTTCAGTGAACATTTAATTTCTATCGATCACGAAAGCTATTAAATATTTAGTACTCTAGAATTATCAGTTAATTAACTCTAACACACTAAGTCGGATGGATGACATAAGTTTCAAATATTTTAGCACACCACTCAAATTATTAGGCACCAAGTGTTTATTTGGACCCAACATATAATTCAAAACTCCAATACAAAAAAAAAAAAAAAAATTGGTTAACAAAAAAAAAAACAGAACACGTTTTAACAAACTACTGTATTTGGAGTTTTGTCTCACTCCAAATTATAAGAACGTGCTTAATAATTACACGGTTAGCACGAATATATACAATATATAACCAGCAGAACCAATACCAAATAGTGAATATTAGGTATCCTAATTCGAATACTAAGTTAACCATAACGAAAAAGAAGAAGATGATTTAAATTTATCCTGTCTGAATCAGATTGCCATAATGCCATTAAGATAAGGTTGGTCCACGCAGCAAGTACAGAAAGACTCTATAGAGAGCATGGGATAAACATATCATACGAAGTTTCTGGTTGCCAGTCGTAGACCCAACTAGTATAAAAGCGAGCTTTGTTTCATCACCATTTCATCAATACAAGCTTATAACTCTCCACATATACATTTTGCAATCAAACAACTGATCAATCGAAAGATGGAATGCAAAAGTTTGATTCTAGGTGTGCTCGTAATGAGTCTTGTCATGGCACAGATTCAAATCGAAGCAAAGAGTTGTTGCCCGAACATGACTTCTAGAAACTGTTACAATGTATGCCGTCTTTCTGGAGCTTCTAGGGAAACTTGTGCAAAACTTTGTGGATGCAAAATTGTTCAGGGGCCATGTCGCCCTCTGGATCCATGTAATTTAATTTCACATTTTTTTGTTGCTGTTCCATTAAATTATGCTGGACCAAGATTTTGATGCAAGTTACAGGAATTTTTTTATTTTATTTTATTTTATTTAAGGTGGTGATGTCAACCAATACTGCAAGTTGGGTTGTTACTATTATTATTTTTTTAATTATTAGATTTTTGGAGCAAGTGAAAAATCAATTAACTCTAATTAATATTGTTTCCGTAAATGAGATGCAAGTGAAATTGTGAATGGAGCAATTATACATTGCACCAAGGCATATTCTGAGTTATGTACCAAGGGCTCATCCAATACAGTTGAAACTGCCTAACAAGCATACCAACGAACTATGTGTTGTTTTCCCTGTTTTCAATAATTGTCGTGTATGCGACAAAAAATGCTAGATTCTTGAGCTAGCTCCTACTATTTCCAGGTTTTCTATGTGACGTAGAAGAAGATCATTGATTCCTAGATTGTTTACCCCTTCTACTTGCTATTATCCAAATAAAGAATAATAATGTGTCCTTCTACTTGATTTAACGTAAATTTCTTACAATCAGTGTATATATATCTTCACAACATCCAGTGCCAACTTAGCAAATCGATCAATCTCAAATTATATAAAGCCTTGTATGAACCACTGATGTAGCGACATCTTATTCTCTTAATGGACTTTACTCTATATTTATTTTCATTAGTTTTGTTGGGCTTTGTTACTTATTATTGGGTTTCTTTTAAGTCCGTGTAGTTGTTGCTAGGTCGACAAGTTCCGACGAGGGTTTTGTGTTTGCGGAGACATATAAATACTCTGTTTTTCTGGTAAGGTGGACGGCAGTTTTTATTCAGAATTATAATAAAAGAGAAGTTTCTCTTGTTCCAAGTCTTTGAATTCTCTTATTCTTTGATCCATTGATACAAAGATAATAGACTCAAAGCTGCCACTTGTTCTTCGAGAATCCATTGATCTCCGGAGTTCGTGTCGTACTATCACACTGCATTAGTTGGTATCAGAGACAAATATCCTAATCATGCCTCCAAAGAAAAATCTTCAAACCCAGCTCGATGAACACAACGATGAATTCTGGAAGATGATGGCTGAGATGCAAAAGAATTTTCGAGATACCATGCGAACTACTATTGAATCTGCAGTAAGAGCTATCTTCCAAGACGAGGATGTGCGGAGACAAGAAGAGCCAGTTTTCGATGAGGATGACGACGAGGAGGAGGTTGAAGATAACCCTTTTGCACCACTTGGTGACTTACCAGATCGAAGAAATCAACATCGTGACATCATCGCAGCTCGACATTTTGAAGATAGGAGGTGGGAATCAGGTTTCGGGCTTGAGATACCTGAATTTACTCGAGGGTTACAGCCAGATGAGTTTCTCGATTGGCTTAACACAACGGAAGAATTGCTGGCGCTCAAAGAAGTTCCTGATAAGATGTGTGTATCTCTTGTGGCGACACGGTTCCGAGGAAGAGCATTGGCGTGGTGGCAGCAAACTAAGGAATCACGTGCAAGGGCAGGAAAAGATCATATAGCTTCGTGGGAAAAGCTGAAAAAGCTGATGAGAAAGGCCTTTTTGCCTTATAATTACACATGCACCTTGTACACACAACTTCATAATTTGAGACAAGGTTCAAAGTCCGTTGATGAGTATGCATCAGAATTTTTTTCTTTAATGGCCAGAAATTCATTAACAGAGAATGAAGAGCAGAGAGTGTCGCGTTTTATTGGCGGTCTTCGTTTACAAATTCAGAACACTCTATTACAGTTTAATCCCATGACGGTTTCAGAAGCACATCAGCGTGCTTTATTAATTGAGCAGTAGGCTCGAGGGCAACCATCTTCTTGGAACTCATCTCGTGTACGTTTGGGTTCTTCCATTGAAATAGGGGCAATCAAAACTAGTGAACCTGTGCGACAAAACGATTTTCACGAGAATAGTGGGATGTCAGGACAAACGCGAACATCGGCTTCTAAGTGTTTTAAGTGTGGGGAACAAGGTCATCATCAAGCGAGTTGTCCCACTCTCCAATGTTGCGGCCTGTTAACCAGTGATGCACCTGTTTATGATGATTATTTAGACGACCATGAGCTTGATGAGACTACAGAAGAAGTACTCGACACAGGGACTATGTAATGACCCTCACCAAGAGTAGAAATCTCAAAATAAAAGATCAAGGAAATGGTCCGGAAAAGACCTAAAATAAAAGAAGAAGAAAAATAAAGGAGAACGACCAAAGGAAGTTGCCCAGTACCCGAGGAAATTGTCGAGAGCTCGAGGAAGTTGCGGAGTACCCGAGAAAATTGTCGAGAGCTCGAGGAAATTGCCGAGTACCCGAGAAAATTGTAGAGAGCTCGAGGAAGTTGCCGAGTACCCGAGAAAAATTGTCGAGGCATCCGAGATGCATAGTCGAGGTATCCGAGACATGCTGCCGAGCGAGACCGATAGTAACCGAAGGAAGTGTCCGAACGAGACCGGGAAATGCCGAGAGCTGTCGAGTGCATCGGACAAAGGATCAAATATTTTTGGGAAAATTATTGTTTCCTTAAAATTTCGACCAATAAGAATTGAGGAAAGTGGAGGATTAATTTAATTAAGGATAAGTTAGTGGAGGAAATTAAAAATTCAAGGAGATTAAGGGAGATAGTGGAGGATTAGCTTAATCAAGGAGATTAATGAAGATGGCGAAATTCTATTGGCGAATGGCTAAGGTTAAGCACAATTAAGTGACATGCTCTAATAGAATGAGTTACATGCACTAAAAGAGTGGAGTTAGTGGAAGAAATGGCGATTAACGATTGGGGGGTGTTAATCACATTCAACATGCAAGGCATGAGCTAGCCACTTGTCGAAGAGCACTAAGGGAAGAAGAAGAGAAATCTCGTCTATAAATAGAGAGCAATCGACCTCATATTCGTGTTTTATTCTCTCATTTTTGCTCTCAAACACTTAAACACCAAAACCTTTGTTTTCTCTCAAAGTCGAGAGAGAGAGAGAGAGAGAGAGAGTTTGTCGAGAAAGATCGAAAGAGAGATCGAGAGGAGAAGTCACTTGCGTCGAGAGGGAGCTAATAAAAGATAGTATTTTGTCAAAGCGATTGAAGAAAAGGAGACTTTGTCGAGAAATCATCGACGAAGAACCGGAGTTCGTGTCGAAGAGATCACCAAGAAAATACGGTGATAGTGTCGAGAAGCTCATCGACAAAGACGGAGTTTGTGATCAAGAAAAAGGCCGGTAATTGTGTCGAAGAAAGACCAAGAGCAAGACGTATCTTGTGATCAAGGAAAATCGAGAGTGAAACTCGGTTTGCGGTAGGGTGAAGCCGAGAGAAAAAGTTGGTTGCGGATCGAAGCGGACGAAGCGAGAAGCTGTTCGACGTGAAGGAGGAGCGGTTTGTCTGATCAAGTGGTGCGGTGAAGTCCGAGTATCATCGCCGGTTGCGAAAGAGGTGAGTCTGTGGTAAGCATGTAGAGTTGCTGCATGATGTTGCGGTTAAAGTTTGTTGCATGCATGATCAAACCTGGAGGAATTTGAAAGTAATAGGCCTTGCTTATAATTGGGTACATACATGACTTAACGAGTAAAGCATTGTGCATTCTAAGGCATAATATTGGTTAAAAAGGGGTTGCATGCATAATTTGGACTTAAGAGACCTAAACGGTTAAAACGGTTGGGGTACATGCATAATTTGGCCTTAAGAGATTTAAGTGGTTAAAGCGAATGGACCTACATGCGTAAATTGGACCTAAGGATTTAAAAGGGTAAATCAAATTGGTTGCATGCGTAAATAAACTTGTTGCATGAATTGCTTAAGTTGAGGATATAAGTTGCATGCATGGAGTTTAATCATAAGTTCCTTGAATTTCTATTCTCGTTACTTGTTGATTTGTTGCATGTACTCTTGCTTCAAGTTTCTTGCTTGTTGTTGCTCGATTTTCTTGCTTGAGTTGTGGGAGGTGTGTTAGCGAAGTCTCTTGAATATGTTTCTTGAGTCTTCGCTAGTGTAGTGTCGATTATTCTGTTCCAAAAGCGGTTGTCACGCGTGAGTTCCCGACGGCCACTCACGTGGGGACACTGTCACGGCTAGCTAGCTACTAGCGTGACCGCTACATGACGATGTAGCTAAGTTGCGGGCACAGTGCTGGTGACCTTTGTGGTCTCGGCATGGGGGATGGTATGGAACGGAACAGATAATCGAGGGCCCTTAGGTGAAAAGAGTCTAGAGTATTCCAAGATCCTTGTAGTATTCTAGATGTCTTTGCTTGTTTGGTAGGCGAAGGAGTCTAGGTAATTCGAGTGTCCCTTGTTTTACTCTAGAATGTCCTGCGAGTCGCATATGGGTCAAGAGTCTAAAGTATTCTTTAGTCGTCTTGTAAGATTTATAACGAGTCTAGATCATCGAGTTGAGTCGTATGGATCTAACCTCTCTCGCTTGTGTGTGGTTTAAATTGCTTCCGCAAATGTTTTCGTTGTGTAACTCTGATAACTTGTCAAGTTTGTTTACTTGCTTGTTTTCTTGTGGACGGGGTAGTTGAGTTGGGGAAAGTAGAATCCCGTTTAGGATAATGGGGTACCCAGGCTCACTGAGTAATCTTAGATTACTCATGTTTTATTTGTTGTGGTCTTGTAGGGATGCCTAAGTGAGTCTAGTGCCGGAGCAAACGTTAGGGTACCGGATAGGGTTTTCTTGTGTTTCTTGTCAAACCCTATATTTCTTAAACGAATAAGTGTAAAGTTTTCCGACTATCTTTATGTATTGCTTTAATAACTTATTTACAAAGTAATATTTTGTTAAAGTAATATATTCGGTTGCAAAAGATACTCGGCCTTGTCCGGGCTAACACAACGCACCAGGCCGTGAGGGTTGCAAAGCCTAAGTAACCTCGGTTGCGGGTAGGATTGTGCCAGGGAGGACTGGTCGGGAAGTCTGCAGCTTCCGTCCCTCGACCGGATCACCTTGGTACAGTTCCGCATCGTAGCGTCTCGTGGCTGTCCGACGGCCTTCGTGGTCATAGGACGGTTCGGGGGCGTTACAACGGTGGTATCAAAGCGTTGTTTTCGAACCCGCGAGCACTTGTGCATTTCAAGGTTTTATCGAGTAAATGTGTCGCAAAAACACAAAACTTTTATCCGGTCGTTTGCTTGTCTAGTCTAAGTGGAACCTTAGAATGAACTAAGCATCTGACCTTGTTTCTTGTGGGTTTTAGATGTCTTCAGGTGATTCAGGTTGCGGAGACGGTTCAGGGAGTGAGGGGCCGAGACAAGAGGATTATGGGCATCACAATGGGTATTTGTCGACGAAATCAGAATCGAATGATTGGGATGAGGACGGGGTGTTCGACGCTGACGACACCAACTGGTCTATCGAGACCGATCCGTCCGAGTGTTTAGAGGAAACATAGGAGGTGGAAACTGATCAAGGTGACCAGACCATAGTGTTGGAGATTGGAGAGCCGAGCCGTCTTCAAGTTCGAATGGACGCGCAAGGAAAGTTTGAAACTATTCCGGTCGGAGACCATGGAGAGGCGGAGGTGGAGCTAGCCGATAGGCTACAGAAATTACTGTTAAATCTGGTGGAGGATCAGGGAGACGATATCAGTCCCGAGAACTATATGAGGGAGTACCCGGAGGCAGTGGAAAAAATCCTAGATTTCTTGACGGACGTGTACGTACCGGAAGAAGGAGGCAACGCTAGTGGTGCGGGAGTTGTGCCCAAGGCTGGAGGCCCTAGTGGAGAGCGACCTGCGGAGGAACGACCAGAGACGGTTGCACAGATTCTCCTGATACTAAACGAGATGCGCTCACCGGAGAGAGCGAACGAGGGCGATGGTGAAGTCGTTGTACCGGAAACTGGAAGAGAAGAGAATCCAACCGATGGAGATACTAAGACTGAGGGACCGACCAGAGAAGTGGAGGTGATCGACCTTGTGTCAAGTGATGATGAGGGGATTCCGACTTTCGTAGTGGCGCCTAGGGGTGACCAAGAACCGATGCCGAGAGACCAAGACCGAGAGACGGAGACTAGTGCGAAGTCGAGGGAGAATGCGAGATTAAGGGCTAGTTCGAGCCAAGCCGCGAGAGAACGAGGAGAACCAAGTCAAGTTGCGAGAGACCGAGGGGAACCGGATCTCCTAATGCCAGACCAATTTGTACCAGATCAAGCGGAGCCGAACCAGATTGTGCCGAGGCACAATAGTCCCATTAGAGCCGTACCATTGAGGATGGTGTTGCCGAAGCAAGAAGAAGAACCAATAGACCCAGATTTGGAAAGGCTCGCTAAGATGTATGAGATAAGGAGACAATACCAAGAACAATCAAGACTTGAAAAGGGAGAAAGTAGTTCGAATTTGAAGAGATCGAGAGAGTACTACCAAGAGTTACAGGCGAAAGGGGAGTTAGAGGTGTGTTCCGTGACCTTTCAACCGAGAGGCCGGCTGAGGGTGAGAGCTACTGCCCGGAAGAGGGTGATCTACCCGAACCAAGTCCATATGCGAAACATACCTTACTGCGAGATATGCGAAGGCATTGGACATTGGACAAGGCATTGCTGGAGGACGTCGTTGAGATGCATGTGTGACCCGACGAACAAGGATTGTGAATGGTGCGGAATGCGAGGGCACTTTGCCTATCGCTGCCCAAACCCTGACCGCATGAGATACTGGAGGCGATGTGAGGCGTGTGCAGAACCGGGACATCCGAACAATCATTGCTGGAGGACAAGACCTCAGCATTTTCCGGACCCTGAGTGGGTTGTGTGTACCATGTGTGGTGGAAGAGGACACTATATCCATAGTTGTCCGTATCGGATTGTGCGTGAGAGATTGAACCCAACCAATCAATTCGAGGAGACGGGAGTGAACCCGATAGGTCGAATCGAGAGAGTTGAAGTAAACCCGACGAACCAAGCTGGAACCTCGATGGCTGCTGCCTCTACCTCAACCGAGTCTCCCGCTGAACCGCCACCTGATGAGCCAGTTGAAGAGCACGTGTGCACGTGTGAAGCGTGTACTAGACTCAGGAACCAGTAGGACTTTGGGGAGTAAGGGAAATTCTTTTTGGGGTTATATGTAAGGGTTGGATAGTATTCTTTTTGTTGTCTCTAGACCTAACCTTGTTGTGTTTGTCTAGGATCCAAAAACCCTTAAGAGTATCGGCTAAGTGGTGTAGAACCTTTGTGACTTGTGTAAAAGTACTTTGCGTTCTTTAAGCCGTGTTTGTGTTGTTTGTTGCTATTTAACTTATTGCTAATCTTTGCTCGTTTGAATTACTTGCTTTGATTGTTGCTTGAGTTTTATAGGATGCGTAGTTAACTATTTGCATAATTAACTTGCACGCAATCGATGAGGATTCACGTAAGTCACCACAAAGCGCGATCAGACAAAAGAGAAGACGTCCAAGGGAATTCAAGAGAGAGTTCAGCCAAGGCAGAATAGTTAGTTCAAATTGAAAGTAAAAGAAGGAGAAGAGAAAATAAATGGAGGAAGATGAAACAAATTCGAAAGAAATCGAAAGAATAAAAGTGTTGGTGCAAATTAAACGAAAGAGGCAAACGAGTTTGAGAAGGTCGAAACGGTTATGACCAAGGCGGTGAGAAAAATAGTGCGTGGCTCAAGAGTTAAGACAAAGAGGGTGCAAGGAGATAATGTGTAGAGGACGAAATTATCGAAGGATAAACAAAGAGGGTGCAAGAAAATAATAGGCGGCAAAAGAAGAAGCATTTCTATGTTAAGAGGCGAGAAGTGGGTAAGGTTATCAAACCAAAACTCATACATAACGGAGTTAGAAGGAGACGGGCGAACCAAGAAATCGACCAAGGAAGAAACCGGAAAAGTTCAAAACCCAAAGGAGCGTGAAGCTAAAGGCATCAGAGATGTTAAAATTCAAAGGAGTGCAAAGCTAAAGGAGTCAAAGAAATTAGAAAGAAGTGAGATGGTTAGAGGAGTCGGAGAAGCTGGATCAGCAAAGTATGGTGATTAACAGATGAGGAGAGTATGAAATTGTATGGTGATGGTGAACACATCGAGACAGTGGAGTGACCAAGGATGTAAGTCAAAGAAAAGAGTCAGGAACAAGCTGAAGAAAGAGAAGCATTAAATCAAAGAAGTTGAAGTAGTGGACAAGTCATGATGCAACAAGGCAAAAGCCTCAGCGATTGGTGAACATAAAGAGTATAAGGAGCTAAGTGAATGCTGGAGATGAAGAAGCTTTCCAAGAGGTATCAGCAAACGGTGTTATAAGTATGAAGGGAGACTATAGAGACGAAAGAACCAAGGAAAGTAGGAATTCGGTAAAGGTTTTGACGTGATAGTAATCACAGGGCAACAACACCTATGTCAAAGAGTATCGACATCACCCGAAAAGAAGGAGAAGGCGTGAGAATTCAGGGACGAATTCTTATAAGGGGGGAGAATGTGATGACCCTCACCAAGAGTAGAAATCTCAAAATAAAAGATCAAGGAAATGGTCCGGAAAAGACCTAAAATAAAAGAAGAAGAAAAATAAAGGAGAACGACCAAAGGAAGTTGCCGAGTACTTGAGGAAATTGTCGAGAGCTCGAGGAAGTTGCCGAGTACCCGAGAAAATTGTCGAGAGCTCGAGGAAGTTGCCGAGTACCCGAGAAAATTGTCGAGAGCTCGAAGAAGTTGCCGAGTACCCGAGAAAATTCTCGAGAGCTCGAGGAAGTTGCCGAGTACCCGAGAAAAATTGTCGAGGCATCCGAGACGCATAGTCGAGGTATCCGAGACGTGCTGCCGAGCGAGACCGATAGTAACCGAAGGAAGCATCCGAACGAGACCGGGAAATGCCGAGAGCTGTCGAGTGCATCGGACGAAAGATCAAATATTTTTGGGAAAATAATTGTTTCCTTAAAATTTCGACCAATAAGAATTGAGGAAAGTTGAGGATTAATTTAATTAAGGAGAAGTTAGTGGAGGAAATTAAAAATTCAAGGAGATTAAGGGAGATAGTGGAGGATTAGCTTAATCAAGGAGATTAATGAAGATGTCGGAATTCTATTGGCGAAGGGCTAAGGTTAAGCACAATTAAGTGACATGCTCTAATAGAATGAGTTACGTGCACTAATAGAGTGGAGTTAGTAGAAGAAATGGCGATTAACGATTGGGGGGTATTAATCACACTCAACATGCAAGGCATGTGCTAGCCAATTGTCGAAGAGCACTAAGGGAAGAAGAAGAGAAATCTCGTCTATAAATAGAGAGCAATCGACCTCATTTTTGTGTTTTGTTCTCTCATTTTTGCTCTCAAACACTTAAACACCAAAAGCTTTGTTTTCTCTCAAAGTCGAGAGAGAGAGAGAGAGAGAGTTTGTCGAGAAAGATCGAGAGAGAGATCGAGAGGAGAAGTCACTTGAGTCGAGCGGGAGTTAATAAAAGACGGTATTTAGTCAAAGCGATCGAAGAAAAGGAGACATTGTCGAGAAATCATCGACGAAGAACCGGAGTTCGTGTCGAAGAGATCACCAAGAAAATACGGTGATAGTGTCGAGAAGCTCATCGACAAAGACGGAGTTTGTGATCGAGAAAAAGGCCGGTAATTGTGTCAAAGAAAGACCGAGAGCGAGACGTATCTTGTGATCGAGGAAGATCGAGAGTGAAACTCGGTTTGCGGTAGGGTGAAGCCGAGAGAAAAAGTTGGTTGCGGATCGAAGCGGACTAAGCGAGAAGCTTTTCGACGCGAAGGAGGAGCGGTTTGTCTGATCAAGTGGTGCGGTGAAGTCCGAGTATCATCGATGGTTGCGAAAGAGGTGAGTCTGTGGTAAGCATGTAGAGTCGCTGCATGATGTTGCGGTTAAAGTTTGTTGCGTGCATGATCGAACCTAGAGGAATTTGTAAGTAATAAGCCATGCTTAAAATTGGGTACATGCATGACTTAACGAGTAAAGCATTGTGCATTCTAAGGCATAATATTGGTTAAAAAGGGGTTGCATGCATAATTTGGACTTAAGAGACCTAAACGGTTAAAGTGGTTGGCGTACATGCATAATTTGGCCTTAAGAGATTTAAGTGGTTAAAGCGAACGGACCTACATGCGTAAATTGGACCTAAGGATTTAAAAGGGTAAATCAAATTGGTTGCATGCGTAAATAAACTTGTTGCATGAATTGCTTAAGTTGAGGATATAAGTTGCATGCATGGAGTTTAATCATAAGTTCCTTGAATTTCTATTCTCGTTACTTGTTGATTTGTTGCATGTACTCTTGCTTGAAGTTTCTTGCTTGTTGTTGCTCGATTTTTTTGCTTGAGTTGTGGGAGGTGTGTTAGCAAAGTCTCTTGAATATGTTTCTTGAGTCTTAGCTATTGTAGTCTCGATTTTTCTGTTCCAAAAGCGGTTGTCACGCCTGAGTTCCCGACGGCCACTCACGCGGGGACACTGTCATGGCTAGCTAGCTATTAGCGTGACCGCTACATGACGATGTAGCTAAGTTGCGAGCACAGTGCTGGTGACCTTTGTGGTCTCGGCATGGGGGATGGTATGGAACGGAACAGATAATCGAGGGCTCTTAGGTGAAAAGAGTCTAGAGTATTCCAAGCGATCCTTGTAGTATTCTAGATGTCTTTGCTTGTTTGGTAGGCGAAGGAGTCTAAGTAATTTGAGTGTCCCTTGTTTTACTCTAGAATGTCCTGCGAGTCGCATATGGGTCAAGAGTCTAAATTATTCTTTAGTCGTCTTGTAAGGTGTATAGCGAGTCTAGATCATCGAGTTGAGTCGTATGGATCTAACCTCTCTCGCTTGTGTGTGGTTTAAATTGCTTCCGCAAATGTTTTCGTTGTGTAACTCTGATAACTTGTCAAGTTTGTTTACTTGCTTGTTTTCTTGTGGACGGGGTAATCGAGTTGGGGAAAGTAGAATCTCGTTTAGGTTAATAGGGTACCCAGGCTCACTGAGTAATCTTAGATTACTCATGTTTTATTTGTTGTGGTCTAGCAAAGAAGCCTAAGGGAGTCTAGAGCCAGAGCAAACGTTAGGGTACCGGATAGGGTTTTCTTGTGTTTCTTGTAAAACCCTATATTTCTTAAACGAATAAGTGTAGAGTTTTCCGACTATCTTTATATATTGCTTTAATAACTTATTTACAAAGTAATATTTTGTTAAAGTAATATATTCGGTTTTCAGGAAAACATGGCAAGTTGCAAATGATACTCGGCCTTGTCCGGGCTAACACAACGCACCAGGCCGTAAGGGTTGCAAAGCCTAAGTAACCTCAGTTGCGGGTGGGATTGTGCCAGGGAGGACCGGTCGGGAAGTCTGCAGCTTCCGTCCCTCGACCGGATCACCTCGGTACAGTTCCGCATCGTAGCGTCTCGTGGCTGTCCGACGGCCTTCGTGGTCATAGGACAGATCGGGGGCGTTACAGACTATGATGATGATTCGAAGAAATTTCATGATTCCACACTGTGTTGAAAAATCATGGCTTCGTACTAACATATTTCACTCTAGATGGATGGCATGTCTCATTAGCCGGCACTGGCTTTCGATTCGGGGAAAAACTAGAATAATCCGCTGCACTGAAGAGATGTTCGGCACTTTCATCTAAAAAATTTCCATCAAATCACACATCGCAGTATACTAGGCCTTCAGAAGGTGCGCGACCCAATTCTCTCTCGAGCACTAGGTACTTCTTAACAGTAAGGAGGAGTAGGTATGAATAAACTTGTACCATTCGGGGAAAAGTTTGTAGAATAATCATTGACTCTGGCAGCTGCACTAACGTGATTTCTGAGGAAGCGGTGACAAAGTTGGCCTTGTTTACAGAGTCTCATCCTACTCCGTATCAAATTGCATGGCTTACGTCTAAATCCGACATGCGTGTGTCTAAACGATGTCGGGCTCCTTTTTACATGGGCCTAAACAATAAAGACTTGGTGTTGTGTGATGTTGTTCCCATGGATGCGTGTCATCTCTTGTTAGGGAGACCTTGGCAGTATGATCGTCGAACGAAACATGATGGCTTTGTTAATACACATTCTTACAACTATGAGGGCAAGCGTATTACTCTGGTACCGTCACTGTAGTGACCCTCACTAAGGGTAGAAATCCCTAAATAAAAATTCGAGGAAATGGCCCAGAAAAGACTTAAGGAAGTAGCGGGAGTAAAACAAAGAAGAATGACCACAATAAGTCCGAGAAAAAAATTCATGAATCGGAGAATGGCCGAGCCAATACTGAAGTGACTGGAGGTGCGATCGAAACCTTAAGGCTGGTCGAAAATTATCAGTCTATGCGGAAATGGCATCCGCGGAAAGTCGGGTAAGTACCGGGAAGAGTACCGAGACATCCAAGGAGTGGTCGAGACAATCTGTCGAGATGATCGAGAAAAGTGGTCGAGACAATCTGTCGAGATGATCGAGAAAAATGGTCGAGAAAATCTGTCGAGATGATCGAGAAAATTGGTCGAGAAAATCCATCGAGAGAGTCGAAGGAGTCGAAAATGTCCGAGGAACGCCGAGAGAACCAACGATGTCCGAGGCATCGAGAATATTGTCTGGATATTGGTCGAAAGAGCCGATAGCATCCGAAGCATCGAGAGAATTTTCCGGAACTGGTCGAAGGATTATCGACGATGGTCGAGAACTGTCGAGAGTGCCGATAGTCGCGTCCGAGCGATATCGAGAAATTCGAGGATTGTTGAAGACGATGGACGAGGACGACGGAGCTGGTCGAGAAAACGCAGAAAACATGCTTTCCCAAGGAATTGACCAATCAGCTTACATGCAAGGCATGCAGAGATAATTTTGGTGGTTTAAGAAGAATGGCGCGAGGAGATTGGGCAGTGTAATGCACGCGCCACATGCAGCCAAACTTTTGCCATTTGTCAAATTCCACTAAGGGAAGAAGGAGAGAAGTCGAGCCTATAAATATGGGCTTAGTGGCTTCATTTGGGAAATTTCTCTCATTTCTCTCATTCCACTCAAACGAAAAAGCTTACTTCTCTCTCTAAACCTAGAGAGAGTGTGTCGAGAGAGGGAGGGTTTGTCGACAAAGATTGTCGAGAGAGTTGAGGGAGATCGTCGAGAAGGAGATCAAAGCGAGGTGCTGCTTGTGTCGACAAAAATTGTCGAGGGAGTCGAGGATTTTCGGTGAAGCTGAACGAGGAGCTGTCAAGCGCGAAGGAATTGTCTGATCTGCGGTGCCGTGAAGTCCAAATATCACCGATCGCGTCAAGGTGAGTTCTGCGGTAATTGTTTGTTGCATGTAGACTAGATTCTTGGTAGAATCAGTTAAATTGTTGCATGCATAAACTTGGTAGGATTCACGCTAGATTCATGTTAAAGATTACATCGAATTTGAGCTAGGAATCATCATGCAAGATCGCGAATGAATTTGGATGCATTTTAAGCAATTTTGGACTTGCATAAAAATTTGGGTTTAGTCGCATGCATGATCGAACCTAGTTTTACTTGAATTTATTCTTGTTGAAAAACCGGTTTCATGCATGATTAAATGATTAAGTATTTTGCAATATATTGCATAATTTTAATCGAGGTTAAGACATGCTTAAATGAACCTTAAGGATTTAAATGATTAAAACGAATAGGTTGCATGTAAAGTGGGAGCTAGAGATTTAAATGGTTAAATCATAAACGGTTGCATGCATAGTCAAACTTGTTGCATTAACTTGCTTAAGTTGCTTATATTGCTTGCATGCATGTAGAATAATCTTAAGTTGCTTGATTTATTTTCTTGCTTCTTGTTGATTATTCCATGTTAATTTTCTTGCTTGATTTCATGCTAATGTGCTTGATTTATCAATGCTTGAACTTGTATTTGTGTGTTTCAATTTTAGCTTAGCCTCTCGAATTTGTTTCCTGAGTCTTAGCTAGTGTAGAGTGTCGATAATTCTGGTTCCACAAGCGTTGTCACGCGTGAGTTCCCGACGACCACTCACGCGGGGACACTGTCACGGCTAACTAGCTACTAGCGTGACCGCTACATGACGATGTAGCTAAGTTGCGGGCTCATTGCTGGTGACCTTTGTGGTCTCGGCATGGGAGATGGTACGGAACGGAATAGATTATCGAAGGGCCCTAGGTGTAAAGAGTTTAGAGCATTCAAGTATTCCTTGTCTAAGTCTATTCGTCTTTACATGCGTGTGTTGTCTAAGATTTTAGGATAGTTCAAGTATCCCTTGTTTATTCTAGTCGTCTTAGAGAGTTGCGTTTGGTTCAAGAGTCTAAGTGCTCTTTAGTCGTCTTGTGCTGTGTATAGCGATGTCTAGATCATCGAGTCAAGTCGTTGAATCTAACTTTTCTCGCTTGTGTATGGTTTAAATTGCTTCCGCTATGACTTTTGTTGCGTTGCTTTGATTACTTGCTAGCTTGTTTGCCTTGCTTGTTTTCTTTGCTTGCCGGGGTAGTTGGGTTGGGAAGTTAGTATCCTGTTTAGGAGAAAGGGGTACCCAGACTCACTGAGTAATCTTAGATTACTCATGATAATATTTTGGTCTTGCAGGGAAGCCTAAGCGAGTTTAGAGCCGGAGCAAACATTAGGGTACCGGATAGGGTTTTACGTGTTCTTTGTAAAATCTTATATTTTGTAAACGGTTATGTTTATTTTCCCGACTATCTTTTTATATATTGCTTTAATGATTTATTTATGATGAATTATTTTATTAAAGTGATATATATACGGTTTTCAGGAAAACATGGCAAGTTGCAAACGATACTCGGCCTTGTCCGGGCCAACACAACGCGTGCTGTGGGACGCAAGGGTTGCAAAGCCTAAGCGAACCTCGGCCGTGGGCGGAGTCGCGTCCAGGAGGACTGGTCGGGAAGCTGCAGCTTCCGTCCCTCGACCGGACCACCAGGGTGCGGTTCCCACAACAAGTAGCGTCTCGGCGCCGTCCGATGGCCTCCGTGGTCATAGAGCGGTTCGGGGGCGTTACAACGGTGGTATCAGAGCGGTGTTTTCGAACCCGCGAGCACTTGTGCATTTCAAAGTTTTATCGAGTAAATGTGTCGCAAGAAACATTAGAAACTTTTATCCGGTGGTTTGCTTGTCTAGTTCTAGGGTGAACCGTAGATTGGACTAAGCATCTGACCTTGTTTCTTGTGGGTTTTAGAATGTCTTCAGGTGATTCAGGTTGCGGAGACGGTTCAGGGAGTGAGGGGCCGAGACATGAGGATTTTGGGCATCACAATGGGTATTTGTCGACGGAGTCGGAGAGTAGCCATGAGCCAATTGACCCGGAAACTTGGAGTGTGGACGGGCTATTGGACGAGGATGATTTGGATGTTGGGATTGAGGATGGTGTGTTAGGTGCTAATGACACCGAGTTGTCTATCGAGACTGATCCATCGGAGTGTTCGGACGAACCAGAGGAGATGGAAGCGGATCAGGATGATCAAACGATCGTATTGGAGGTGGGCGAGTCGAGCCGTGTCCAAGTAAGGATAGACGCTCAAGGAAACTTTCAGACCGTGCCAGTTGGAGAGCAAGGAGAAGCAGCGTCTAAGTTTGCCGAGAGACTGCAGAATTTGTTGTTGGAACTCGTGGAGGAGCAGAATGATGATACCAATCCCGAGGAGTTTATGCGAGAATACCCGGATACAGTCGAGAGGATCCTTAACTTCTTGACAGAAGCGTACGGGGATGGAGAAGAAGCTAATGTTGAAGGANCTAGTGCTGAAGCGAACAGGGTAAAACCCGAGACTGGAGATAGCCGTACAGAGCAGCCGGTAGAAGAGAGGCCGGAGACGGTCGCGAGGATCATGCTTGTACTGAACGAGTTGCAATCACCGCAGAGAGCGAGTGAGGGTGTGGTTGAGCCGATAGTATCGGAAACCGCGGTAGAAAGAGGTGAAGGTGGTGAAGATCATAAAATCGAGGAACCAAAGACCAGAGAAGTGGAGGTGACCGACGTTTTATAGAGTGATGACGAGGGGATACCGACGTTTGTGGTAGAACCGATGTATGACCAAGACCCAATACCGAGTGACTTAGACCGAGAAGCTGAGGAAGGCGTAGAGCCGAGAGATGACGTGACGCCAAGGGCTAGTACGAGCCGCGATGTGAGAAACCGAGGTGGACCTGACCGAGAGGAGCCGGATCTTTTGATGCCAAACCAAGTTGTACCAGACCCTGTGGAGTCAAACCAGATCGTGCTGAGGCGCGATAGTCCTATTCGAGCTGTACCACTTCAAGTGGTGTTTACTGATCAAGAGCGGGAACCAAGAGACCCATTTTGGGAAAGAAGTGATAGGATGGCCGCCCTAAGGAGAACAAACCGAGAACGTATAAGGTTCGAGGAAGGAGAAAGTAGTACTAAGAGACCGAGGGTTTCGTACCAGGAATTTCAAGCGAGGAAACAGCCTGTGACCACACAGCCGAGAGGGCGATTGAGGACAAGAGCCACTGCTAGGAAGAGAGTAGTGTACCCCCAACAAGTTGTCAGGAGGAATTCGGCTTATTGCGACCTGTGTGAGGGAATTGGACATTGGACCAGGCACTGTTGGAGACCAGAGCTGAGGCGGATGTGTGATCCGACGAATGTGGAGTGCGAGTGGTGCGGAATGCGAGGGCACTTTGCCTATCGCTGCCCAAACCCAGACCTTATGAGATACACAAGGCCGTGTGAGGTTTGTGGGATGCCGGGACATTTGAATGGCCATTGTTGGAGGACGAGACCACGACATTTACCGATCCCCGAGCATGTTGTGTGTACCGAGTGTGGGACGGAAGGACACTTCGCTGATAGCTGTCCGGACCGAGTTGTGCANCCTATCGCTGCCCAAACCCAGACCTTATGAGATACACGAGGCCGTGTGAGGTTTGTGGGATGCCGGGACTTTTGAATTGCCATTGTTGGAGGACGAGACCGCGACATTTACCGATCCCCGAGCATGTTGTGTGTACCGAGTGTGGGACGGAAGGACACTTCGCTGATAGCTGTCCGGACCGAGTTGTGCAAGAAGAAGGGAATTCATCGAGCCAACTTGTGCATACGGGAAGGAACCCGTTAGACCGAGCTACCCGAGTCGAAGAGAGCCCAACGAATCAAGATGGAACCTCATTGTCTGCTACCTCTACCTCAACCGTATCTCCCGCAGAACCGCGACCTGATGAGCCAGCTAGGGAGTGCGTGTGCACTTGTGAAGCGTGTACTAGGCTCAGGAACCCGTAGACTGGCTGGGAGTAAGGGAAGTTTTTGGGTGTTGTGTAAGGGTTGGATAATTTTCTTTTTGTTGTAAGTTCTAGACTTGACCTCGTTGTACTAGTCTAGGATCCGAACCCCTAGGTTTGTCGGCTAAGTGAAGTAGAACCTTGTTGTCTTGTGTAAAAGTACTTGTGTTCTTTAGCCGTATTTGTGTTGTTTGTGGTACTATTTAACTTTTTGCTAATCTTGACTTGTTTAATTACTTGCTTGATTGTTGCTTAAGTTTTATAGGTTGCATGGTTAATTATTTTGCATAATTAGCTTGCATTGTTCAACGTGATCGATGAGGATTCACATTAGTCACCGCAAAGCGCGATCAGACAAAAGAGAAGAAGATCAAGAAAGATCAAGAGAGTTCAACTAAGAAAAGGGCAATCAGTTCAGTTAAGAACAAAAGAAAGAGAAGAGAAATGATGGAGAAGGATGAGGCGAATCCAAAGAAATCGAAAGAGCAAAAGAGCGGTGCAACAGTTTGAGAAAGGCAAACCCAACATGAGCAAGAAAGTGGCAAAAACAAACTAAGAAGATCGGATCAAGCGCGATCAAGAAAATGCAAAAGTAATGCATGATCCAAGTATTAAGTGCACGAGAGGGTGCAAGAAGATAATACATGGGAGGTGAAGTTGTCTGCGAATAGACTAGAGGGTGCAAGAAAATAATGGATGACAAAGATGAAGAAGCCAATCTTGTGCTGGATGACGAAACAAGTGCGGTTCTATTGAGCCAAACTTGGGAAAAGAACTGAGAAGGTAAAAAAATTTGGAGAAAAACCAAGGAGTTGGGAGATAGAAGTCAACAATAAAGTTGAAGATGTTACATCAAAGTGATGGCATGGAAACTAAAAGAATCAAAAAAGTTTCGTAATCGGATCAAGGCGTGGAAGGAGTCAGAGTGAACCAGAATAATTACCAAGGCAAAGAGTCAAGAAAAAGCTGAAGAAAGAGAAGTAGTAAATCAAAGAAGTTAATACTCAAAGCGAGATTGAAAAATTTGAGAGACCAAGTAAGTGTTGGAGATGAAGAAGCTTTCCAAAAGCATTAGCAAACGGTGTAAGTGGTACAAGTATGAAACAAGACTATGGGGACGGAAGAGTCAAGGAAAAGAGTGTTCCAATAAAAATGTTGGCGTAGTGGTAATCACAAGACGCGGACACTTGTGTGGAGAAGTGTCGATATCTCAAGGAGAGGAGCAGAAGAAGTTTGAGAATTCGGGGACGAATTCTTATAAGGGGGGGAGAATGTAGTGACCCTCACTAAGGGTAGAAATCCCAAAATAAAAATTCGAGGAAATGGCCCAGAAAAGACTTAAGGAAGTAGCGGGAGTAAAACAAAGAAGAACGACCACAATAAGTCCGAGAAAAAAATTCATGAATCGGAGAATGGCCGAGCCAATACTGAAGTGACTAGAGGTGCGATCGAAACCTTAAGGCTGGTCGAAAATTATCAGTCTATGCGGAAATGGCATCCGCGGAAAGTCGGGTAAGTACCGGGAAGAGTACCGAGACATCCAAGGAGTGGTCGAGACAATCTGCCGAGATGATCGAGAAAAGTGGTCGAGACAATCTGTCGAGATGATCGAGAAAAATGGTCGAGAAAATCTGTCGAGATGATCGAGAAAATTGGTCGAGAAAATCCATCGAGAGAGTCGAAGGAGTCGAAAATGTCCGAGGAACGCCGAGAGAACCAACGATGTCCGAGGCATCGAGAACATTGTCCGGATATTGGTCGAAAGAGCCGATGGCATCCGAAGCATCGAGAGAATTGTCCGGAACTGGTCGAAGGATTATCGACGATGGTCGAGAACTGTTGAGAATGCCGATAGTCGCGTCCGAGCGATATCGAGAAATTCGAGGATTGTCGAAGACGATGGACGAGGAGGACGGAGCTGGTCGAGAAAACGCGGAAAACATGCTTTCCCAAGGAATTGACCAATCAGCTACCATGCAAGGCATGCAGAGATAATTTTGGTGGTTTACGAAGAATGGCGCGAGGAGATTGGGCAGTGTAATGCACGCGCCACATGCAGCCAAACTTTTGCCATTTGTCAAATTCCACTAAGGGAAGAAGGAGAGAAGTCGAGCCTATAAATATGGGCTTAGTGGCTTCATTTGGGAAATTTCTCTCATTTCTCTCATTCCACTCAAACGAAAAAGCTTGCTTCTCTCTCTAAATCTAGAGAGAGTGTGTCGAGAGAGGGAGAGTTTGTCGACAAAGATTGCCGAGAGAGTTGAGGGAGATCGTCGAGAAGGAGATCAAAGCGAGGTGCTGCTTGTGTCGACAAAAATTGTCGAGGGAGTCGAGGATTTTCGGTGAAGCTGAACGAGGAGCTGTCAAGCGCGAAGGAATTGTCTGATCCGCGGTGCCGTGAAGTCCAAACATCACCGATCGCGTCAAGGTGAGTTCTGCGGTAATTGTTTGTTGCATGTAGACTAGATTCTTGGTAGAATCAGTTAGATTGTTGCATGCATAAACTTGGTAGGATTCACGCTAGATTCATGTTAAAGATTACACCGAATTTGAGCTAGGAATCACCATGCAAGATCGCGAATGAATTTGGATGCATTTTAAGCAATTTTGGACTTGCATAAAATTTTGGGTTTAGTCGCATGCATGATCGAACCTAGTTTTACTTGAATTTATTCTTGTTGAAAAACCGGTATCATGCATGATTAAATGATTAAGTATTTTGCAATATATTGCATAATTTTAATCGAGGTTAAGACATGCTTAAATGAACCTGAAGGATTTAAATGATTAAAACGAATAGGTTGCATGTAAAGTGGGAGCTAGAGATTTAAATGGTTAAATCATAAACGGTTGCATGCATAGTCAAACTTGTTGCATTAACTTGCTTAAGTTGCTTATATTGCTTGCATGCATGTAGAATAATCTTAAGTTGCTTGATTTATTTTCTTGCTTCTTGTTGATTATTCCATGTTAATTTTCTTGCTTGATTTCATGCTAATGTGCTTGATTTATCAATGCTTGAACTTGTATTTGTGTGTTTCAATTTTAGCTTAGCCTCTCGAATTTGTTTCCTGAGTCTTAGCTAGTGTAGAGTGTCGATAATTCTGGTTCCACAAGCGTTGTCACGCGTGAGTTCCCGACGACCACTCACGCGGGGACACTGTCACGGCTAACTAGCTACTAGCGTGACCGCTACATGACGATGTAGCTAAGTTGCGGGCTCATTGCTGGTGACCTTTGTGGTCTCGGCATGGGAGATGGTACGGAACGGAATAGATTATCGAAGGGCCCTAGGTGTAAAGAGTTTAGAGCATTCAAGTATTCCTTGTCTAAGTCTATTCGTCTTTACATGCGTGTGTTGTCTAAGATTTTAGGATAGTTCAAGTATCCCTTGTTTATTCTAGTCGTCTTAGAGAGTTGCGTTTGGTTCAAGAGTCTAAGTGCTCTTTAGTCGTCTTGTGCTGTGTATAGCGATGTCTAGATCATCGAGTCAAGTCGTTGAATCTAACTTTTCTCGCTTGTGTATGGTTTAAATTGCTTCCGCTATGACTTTTGTTGCGTTGCTTTGATTACTTGCTAGCTTGTTTGCCTTGCTTGTTTTCTTTGCTTGCCGGGGTAGTTGGGTTGGGAAGTTAGTATCCTGTTTAGGAGAAAGGGGTACCCAGACTCACTGAGTAATCTTAGATTACTCATGATAATATTTTGGTCTTGCAGGGAAGCCTAAGCGAGTTTAGAGCCGGAGCAAACATTAGGGTACCGGATAGGGTTTTACGTGTTCTTTGTAAAATCTTATATTTTGTAAACGGTTATGTTTATTTTCCCGACTATCTTTATATATATTGCTTTAATGATTTATTTATGATGAATTATTTTATTAAAGTGATATATATACCGTTTTCAGGAAAACATGGCAAGTTGCAATCGATACTCGGCCTTGTCCAGGCCAACACAACGCGTGTTGTGGGACGCAAGGGTTGCAAAGCCTAAGCGAACCTCGGCCGTGGGCGGAGTCGCGTCCAGGAGGACTGGTCGGGAAGCTGCAGCTTCCGTCCCTCGACCGGACCACCAGGGTGCGGTTCCCACAACAAGTAGCGTCTCGGCGCCGTCCGATGGCCTCCGTGGTCATAGAGCGGTTCGGGGGCGTTACAGATGGTACAGAAGCTTAATCTCAAGACTACTTCACATCCAAGACCTTATCAGCTACAGTGGTTGAACAACAAGGGTGCTTTGACAGTCACGCAGCAAGTGATGGTGAAACTAGCGATTGGGAAGTATGAGGATGAGCTGCTTTGTGAAGTTATTCCAATGAAATCAAGTCACATCCTTTTGGGAAGACCATGTCAGTTCGACAGAAGAGTGTATCAAGATGGTTACACCAACAAGCAGTCATTTGAGTTCAAAGGGCGCAAGGTCACTCTTTTACCACTTACACCCAGCGAAATCTACAAGGACCAGCTTCACATGAACCGCAAGGATACAGAGAAAGTGTCTCACAGCCTGTACATCAATCACAGCGAGTTCAACAAGCTATTTGAGCTAGAGATGACCACATTCAAGTTTGGGTATAAAGAGACACTCACCTGCACTACGCCAGCAGAAGAGCTTCCACGCGAAATCATAGAGATTAAAGAGGACTACAAGTATGAGTTTCCAGAAGAGATATCTCCAGGTTTGCCGCCACTATGTGGGATAAAGCATCAGATCGAATTGGTACCAGGTTCAGCTCTATCGAACAGACCAGCTTACAGAACCAATCCAGTAGAAACTAAAGAGCTTCAGAAGCAAGTAGAAGAGCTGATGAGCAAGGAACACATTAAAGAGAACCTCAGTCCAAGTGCAGGTAAGGATAATGTAATCACAGATGCATTATCCATGAGGTACACTCTCATTTCTACTTTGCCTTCTAATCTAGTAGGATTTTATGAGACTGACATCGACTTTGCTGAGAGCTATGGCAAATGCCATAAGTTTGCTTTTGAAAACTACTATAGGCAGGATGGGTATCTGTTCTTTAATGATAGATTGTGCATACCAAGAGGATC
>NC_025689.1:18626511-18628192 GCF_000633955.1 Camelina sativa
AGAAATTCTAGCGCCTAAACCATATGTTCATATCTTCATGGTTTACCCTAAGAGAACGAAGCAAATCTTTAGTTTTACTCTCGAGACATTTTTTTTATTTTGGTGATGCATCTACTTTCTTAAAGAATACATCAACATGTTCTAAGCCTCTCTAGTTTTCTTATATAAATATTAAAATTGTTTTTCATATGAAAAAGAATAAAAAACATGAAAGATGTTTCAAATTCCTCTTTATTTTTAAATATGTTTGCTTTTAATTTGAATTAACAGATGTCATTCTCTCCACTGCTGACTTGTCACTCATATGGAGAGAGTTGAGCAACTTTCATAATATAGTTTTCATATATAAAATTTATTTCTCTAAGGACAAACTTTCATGAATTTCTATATAATAGTAACCAAATTTCCAGTCACTGCTACAACCTTTCAAATTGTTGAGAAATTCTAGCGCCTAAACCATATGTTCATATCTTCATGGTTTACCCTAAGAGAACGAAGCAAATCTTTAGTTTTACTCTCGAGACATTTTTTTTATTTTGGTGATGCATCTACTTTCTTAAAGAATACATCAACATGTTCTAAGCCTCTCTAGATTTCTTATATAAATATTAAAATTGTTTTTGATATGAAAAAGAATAAAAGACATGAAAGATGTTTCAAATTCCTCTTTATTTTTAAATATGTTTGCTTTTAATTTGAATTGACAGATGTCATTCTTTCCACTGCTGACTTATCACTCATATGGAGAGAGTCGAGCAACTTTCATAATATAGATTCTTGCCGATCTAATCTTCTCTCCGTTTCAACCAAATTCATAACTTTTATGTCACCACCTTCATTTATGTCACATTACCAACGTACATCAACCTATAAATCTTGGATTCTAGAGCTGTTATTTCTTTTACAAGTCAAACACTCAAACTAATAGCATCATGTTTTTACATTCAGAGGTGATGGTTGAGTAATATACCATAATGTTTATACATTCTATAATAGGATATATTTTTATCCAAATTTTGTTTTAGGAAATTATATATATATATATATATTATAAAATAGTTATTTTTAAAAAGTATTGTTTCTTTAATGTTTACATAGTACAAACACTACAAAAAGTGTCCATTATAGCAATGATAACTCGGATTTTGCAAATGCTATTAAAGATGATACACGACTTTTTCTAACTATATCATAACATTTAAGAAATGCTAAATCTTTTAATAGCAGAATGGAAAACTAAAATCATGTATGACTGTATAAGTACAATATTGTAGGTTTTCTATCCAAATATAACAGTAAATACGAGACTAATATTTACAGTAACAAAAAAAAATTAACCAGTTAAATTAGTTACATTAGAGTAATTAAAATCAGAATATTGCTGCAGAAATTATTGCTGAAAAAATCTGTATAAAATCTTAGTTGTTTAGAATGGATATTTCTAAATATCTTATTTTAATACACTGATTTTTTGTTTATCTTAGTTAAATTGTCTTAATTATCCTTAATGATCTTTTTTCTTTTATTATTTCTAATAATATCACACTTTTAATGTTATTTTTATAAATGTACATCCTAATTAATATAGTAGGATTGTTATATCTGCAATTATACATTCACACTAAATCACACAATAATATTTTTAGATTTTTATTAACGACTGCAAATTAATGAGAAAAAA
>NC_025689.1:18628509-18681196 GCF_000633955.1 Camelina sativa
AAAAAATTTTTTTTTTTTTTTTTTTTTTTTTATAATTCAGGAGTGATCCTAAAGGCTACCTAGGCCCAAAGACTAATCTCTTGGAGCCGGGAAAACCATGTTAAAATTCGAACTCTGTGGCTAATGCTATTCGAACCCAGATGACGGAACTTTATGCTTTATAGAAAAATCTGTTTTGCTTTATGGATTTTAAGTTTTGGTAAAAAAATTACAAGCAGGCACATCTAGTTATGAAGATATTGTCGATTTGTATAGTTTAATAAAAAGGACAAAACAACAAGTCGATGTGTGATGTGAAAATAATGTCAGACGCCACTAAAATCTGACACGTCCAGTTTTAGATGGCCATACTCTGCCTAACAAATGATATACACAAATACAATATACTGTACGACGAACAAATGATTACATGAAGCTTTTTGTTACCTCAATTTCTTAATTTTAATAGATATATAAGTTTTATGGTTTTATTTTTGGAACCAAAAAGTCAAAGATAATATACGATTAAGAACCTCGTAATAAGTTTGAAAAAACATTTTGAAGTTGATGTCAGGCGGGTCATGAGATGGCATAAAAGCAGACGATTTTCTGCGAATCAGAGAGCGTATTAGGCAATTTTGTGATTTTCTTTGAATTTCCACTGGAGATCGGTCTCATGCCGGTCGCCGAGAAATTTATTCTTTCTTCCCCCTCTTCCTTTCTTTTCCTTTTGAGTGTTCTCCTGCTGTGTCATGGTGGATCCCCCAGACTCCTCAGATGGATTTGAATCTCAATCCCTAGATCAAGTTCTCATCTCGTCACCTTCAACCGAATCTGATCAACTCTCCCCTCTCCCATCCTTGATCTCGAGGTCAGTACCTTATGCTGATGCGCCGTCCCATGCTGAAAGATTTAAAGCCTCTCTTCGTAACCTTCAGAAGATCGACTCTCCAGTTCACATGGAATATGGTATTCCAGTAGTTCAAGCCCCTGGTTCAGTCCTTTTGAAGTTTGCTGACCAATGGAAAGGACATATTGTAGCTCAATTTCATGGTTTAGTTCCTCCTGCGTCAAAAAATTTCTCAGATCTGAATCTAGTCTGGGGAAAATATGAAAGTATTATCATTAGACATGTCTCCGACACTTCTTGCCTCATTCTCATTCCGTGTGTTAGAACTCGAGAATGGGTCCTCCAAGTGGGTTACTGGCAAGCTGGTAATTGCGCTTTCAATGTGTTTCCTTGGTCCATTGACGCCTCCCTAGAAGTTCAGGAACTAACAACAGTGCCTACTTGGGCGGTGCTTCACAATGTGCCCCTGCAGTTGTACTCTCTCTCTCTTGTATTAGCCTCATTACTAGTGCAATAGGTGAGCCTCTTCACATTGAGAAGTCAAAGCTTGATCCTTATTACATGGGGAAAACGAAAGTCAAAGTGGAAATCTCCTTGGAAAAGTCACCTCCGTAGACCATCATTGTACGGGATGAGGCATCAAATCTCGGTCAAAGTGAATGTGTTGTATCCTCGTTTACCTCCTAAGTGTTGTAATTGTGGACGGTTTGGGCATCTTCTGAATAGATTTCCCCAACCACTTATGAAGCAGAAGGCAGGAGTAGTGAAGAATGGTGGGTTTGTTGCGGGAGGGGTTGCCTCTGCGGTCTCTGACGTGCCTCTGGGCACAGGGATGGATCCTAGTAACGCTGTAGCTAGTTCCATTTCTTCTGAGACTTTACCTGAGTCGGTTCCCCCAGTGGGGAAGGACGGTCAACAGGATAAACCTCCTTCATATCATGTTCGTAGCAGTACTAAACATAGAAGCAGAAGTACTCCTCCAGTCGAAAGAGCTATCAAGCATCAAAGTGATGACTCTATGTCTAAAATTACTCAAGAGACTGTCAAGTGCTGGATTTGAGAGAGAGAAGTAAAACAGGTTAGTGTTAACACAGCGAGTGTAGAGACGCAAGGATCTCCTCCTGTAGTTGATGAGGAACCATGGACGGTGATTAGCTCGAGATCGAAGGCTAAGAAAAAGAAAAAGCTTGCTCAGACTTCAAATGACGGTAGGGGTCAGATGACTAGTCACGTCAAGCACGGTATTCCTGGAGCCTTGGGGGCTAGGAAACTTGCAAAGATGGAAAGTGATACTAGGATTTTTGTGTCTCCTAGTCGGTTCAATAAACCTTATGCGTTGTAGTATTTAAGGTGTCAATCCAAATGGGATGTTGCTAACAATTGAGATGCAATCAAGCTATCACAAGTTAAGCCAATTCAAAAGAGTGTTTTTCTAACAATCCTAGAATGATCAAAATGCAAAACGGAAATGAGTCAGAGAACTAGAAACGAGAATGCATGACAAGAAGCGAAAATGAATAAAAACATAAACGAGTATAAGCATGAACTAAAAAAGCAAGAAACGAAATAGTTCCAGGAATGTAATAATAATCAGAAAGAAAGAAGTCCTAAGGATGGGGTAATTGATGTCGGTGGAGTATCCTAGTCTACAGAGTGTTTAACATACCTCAAGCAAAGTATCCCTAAACAATGAATATCACAACTTAGCTAATCCAATCTCTTGGCAAAAGCTACTCAGACTCAACCACTTTCATACCCAGCTCTCGCTAGAGTAACGTGGTCGAGCAGGCATGACAAACAAGTTCATTCACGTCAACAAACATCCTAGACAACTAATCTCTTAGGCTATGAACGTAAGTCTCTGGCACTAGTTGGTCAGACATTTCATCAAACACCTTTTGGGTGCGGAAATGTCTCGAATCTAGTTCCAATTGATCAGAGAGAAACTAGTAATTCTAACTCTAGTCTAGAAGGGAATCATACAATCAAAGCTTAAACACTCTACATCCTAAGATCCTCCACCTAATCTATCCCATCCTCAAGAACTAGCACACTACTCAGATCCGAAAATCATAGTCAAGGATGTAAACACAGAAATCATTTAATCAAGCATAATAAGATAGATAAAAATAAGATGAACAACTTTGTAGAAGGAATCAAATGCAAAATCTTAATAAATCTCAATGATATCGGAATACAAGTCTCAGAACGTATTTTGTGGCTAGGTTAAAACCTTCTGGGAAGGAAAACAATACGAGATTAAAAGATAAGATGTCTCAGCAAAGACTTAACAAAATGTGTATATAGTAGTCCAACATGGAAAGCCCTAAAACTTAAAACGACAAGGTAAGGCGTCGGTTCGGTAATCTCCTGAAGCGTGTGAAATCAAACGTCTTTCTTCCCGACATGTGCGATCGAGTCCGTGCGCGTCGAATGGAATGCAATGTCATCATGGCTCAGACGGACGGCTGAGGAGCACGGCTCGGACGGACGCTAGGAAGCATGGCTCGAACGGATGCTGGGGAGCATGGCTCAGACGGATGCTGGGGAGCATGGCTCGGACGGATGCTGGGGAGCATGACTCGATCAGACAAGCTGGAGTGTATGGCGGGGGAGCATGGCTCGATCAAACAAGCTGGAGTGCATGACGGGGGAGCATGGCTCGATCAAACAAGATGGAGTGCGTGGCGGGGGAGCATGGCTCGATCAAACAAGCTGGAGTGCGTGGCGGGGGAGCATGGCTCGATCGTGGTGTATACGCATCCACTAAAATGATGATAACTCTTGAACCACACCTTCGATTGGCTTGAAATAAACGTCGTTGGAAAGATAACTCAATTCCCTACAACTTTGATGAAGACATCGAAAGCTAAATCCCAATCGAGTGGAACGGCTCGAACGGATGGCTCGAGAAAAACGAAGATGGTGACAATGGCTCGATCGAAACGAAGATGGTGACAATGGCTCGATCGAATCGGAGATGGTGATAATAGGTTGATTGAAACAGAGATGGTGACAGTGGCTCGATCGAAACGAAGATGGTGACAATGGCTCGGACGAGAATGGCTCGGACGAGAATGGCTTCCAACGTCTCCTAAATACCTGAAATACTCCAAAATGCACAATGTATGCAAGGATGATGCAAGAACTACCTAGACGTGCAAAGTGTATAGAAAGAACTAGAAAACGATGCAAACCAATGAGTTATCCTAGATCAATGCATGATAAATATATGCTAAGGAGAGGCAAAATATAGACATATCAGAAAGTAAGAAACAGTTTGGTCTGCAGAGGTTGGAGGATAAGCTTAAAGGGATGCAACATTTCCCTGAGAAGTATAGGATTGTTCCTGCCACCTCAAGCTCGCAACCTGACCGGGGTAGTTCCTCGGTTAGGACTTGTTAGTTCCTTAAAGAGCTTTTCTCTACCTTCACTTTTGGGTTTATGATGCCGAAGGTTTTTTGTTGGAACATAAGGGGATTAAATAGTTCCTCTAGGCAGAGGTTTTTGAGAAGTTGGGTCCTTAAAAATAAGCCTCTTCTAGGTAGCATTTTGGAGACGCATGTCTTGGAGGAGAATGCGGCTCATGTTTTGCATGATTCCTTTCCGGGGTGGAGAGGAGAGCAAAACTATAATTTTGCGGTGAATTGACGGATATGGGTAGTTTGGGACCCCTCCATATCAGTCATACGTCTATAAGTCTGCTCAGATTATTCTATCTGGAGTTTACATACCTAGTATGAAAGAAAGCTTCGCGGTGGCTTTTGCCTATGGCTACAACACTCAAGTTCAACGGAGAGCTTTGTGGGAGGACATTACCTTGATTGTGCAGAACTCTCCTGCTCGCAACTCTCCTCTTATGATCCTCGGGGATTTTAATCAAATTCTCACTGCCAGTGAACACTACTCGGTCTTTCCTCACCCCTTACCTACCAGTGGTATGTCTGAATTCTTAGATTGCATAGCATTGAATGAGTTATCGGATTTGGCAAGCAGAGGAACCTTTTTTACTTGGACGAATAGTTAACTGATGATCTTGTGCTTCGAAAGTTGGATAGAGTGCTCGTTAATGAACAGTGGAGGGAATCTTTTCCGGAATCCTTAGCTATCTTTGATCCACCTGGAGATTCGGATCACTTGCCAGCTCTGATTTCTACCTCTGATCCGGTAGGAGGAAGCAAAAAAAGCTTTAAATACTTCTCCTTCTTGTCTACTCACCCCAAGTTCAAGTCTGTTATCGCTGAAGCTTGGAGTTCGGATGTACTGGTGGGTCGAAGTTGTTCACTTTGGCACAGCGTATGAAAACAGTCAAGGCATCTTGTCGTCAATTGAACATAGAGGGCTTTGACAACATTCAGCAGCAAACTAAAGACTCCTTAGCACAGCTGGAACTGATCCAAGCTGCTCTCTTGAATTCTCCCACCACTTCTTTGTTTAGGGAGTAGTTTGTTGCTCGGAAAAAGTGGAGATTACTTGCTGATGCCCAGGAGTCCTTTTATAGACATAAATCTTGAGTAAGGTGGCTTTCCGAAGGTGATGCGAACACTGCTTTCTTCTTCAGAACAGTTCTTCCTCATCAAGGTTTCAATGCCATAAAGTATCTCAGGACTGAAAATGCTGAGCACATCTACAATGTGGATCAGATGAAAGACCTTCTCGTCGCCTACTATCAGCATCTATTGGGTTCGGAGAATCCTGAGGTTAGGCCTATGTCGGTTGAGGATATCAAAGACCTGAATTCCTTCAGATGTATGTCGGAGCTTGCAACTCAGTTACTTCAGGTTCCATCTCCAGCAGAAATAAGAAGAGTTATCGCAACTATGCCTAAGTCTAAAGCTCCATGCCCGGATGGGTTTCCAGTTGAATTCCTAAGAGAGGCTTGGGATATAGTTGGTCGAGACACGGTTGAAGCCATTCAACAATTTTTCTTAACTGGTCATCTACCAAGGAGTTACGCTGCAACTGCCATTACCCTCATCCCCAAGGTTCCAGGAGCTGATAAAATTGCACAACTAAGACCCATATCGTGTTGTACAACAGTTTATAAAGTCATAGCTCGTCTGTTGAAGCAGAAGATCAAGCTGTTTATTGCAGATGCAGTTCAAGTAAACCATGTTGGGTTTGTTCAAGGTCGCCATCTCTATGAGAATGTCCTACTTGCTTCCGAGTTAGTCAGCAATTTTCACTCATCAGGTCCTACTTCTAGAGGCTGCTTACAAGTGGATCTAGCGAAGGCATATGATAATCTCGACTGGAAATTTTTGGAGAATGTACTTATCGCCTTGGATCTCCCGGCCAAGTTTATAGGATGGATCATGGAGTGCTATACTACTCCCTCCTTTAGTATAGCTTTTAATGGTGAAATGGTCGGTTTCTTTCCAGGAAAGAAAGGCCTTCGCCAGGGAGATCCAATTTCCTCATTGCTATTCGTCCTTGCTATGGATGTTCTATCCAAAAAGCTAGACATGGGTGTTATGAGTCAGAGATTTGGCCCTCATCCGCAGTGTGTAGCACCATTAATTACTCATTTAAGCTTTGCGGATGACATTTTAATCTTCTTTGATGGTGACCAAGCTTCTTTGGAGAGTATTCTCGAGATTCTGGAGGTGTTTAGAATCGAATCAGGACTGGGGATTAATAGAGATAAAACGGTGGTGTTTCTAGATGGTGATAATCTTCAGCAGAATCAGGGTATAGTAGAGAATGCAGGGTTGATTCAAGGCACCTTTCCAGTAAAAGTACTTAGGGGTTCCCCTCTCTACTAAGAAAATGGTACGACAAGATTACCAGCCTCTGCTTGATAAACTACTTGCCAGATTCAACTCTTGGACTGCAAGGCATCTCTCTTTTGCTGGTAGACTACAGTTAATACATTCTGTCATATATTCCACCATTACATTCTGGGCCTCAGTGTTCATTCTCCCGAATAGCTGCATTGAGGAAATAGAGAGTATGTGTAGTGCTTTCCTATGGAAAGGAACACCAAACTCTGCTAGAGGAGCCAAGGTCAACTGGGAGTCAGTTTGTACACCAAAGGAGAGTGGTGGTCTTCGTGTTAAGCGGCTCAATAATTGGAATAAGGTCTTTGCCCTGAAGTTAATTTGGCTCATTTTTGCTGCGGGCGGTTCACTATGGGTCTCGTGGGTGAGGTTACACTTAATTGGTAATCAATGTTTTTGGGATCTTGATGGCTCTGCTTCAAGTAGCTGGATTTGGCGTAATCTTTGTAAGCTCAGACCGCTGGCTAAACAGTTCATCATCTGTGAAGTGGGATCGGGTATTACGTGCAAATTCTGGACTGACAACTAGACATCTCTTGGACCACTGGTGGGCTTAACGGGGGAGTTGGGACCACGAGTAACGGGTTTACCCATTTATGCGGTTCTTGCTGATGCGATAAGGGATGGTCAATGGTGGCTGTTCAATAGCAGAAGCTGGAATCCCATTATCAGTTGCTCAAATCCTGTCTCTCGTCTTCATCAGTTGTTAATCTGGATCCGGAAGTTCAAGATGATTTTTACCTCTGGAAGATTGGAGATGCGGCTCCCTCCAACTCTTTCTCTACAGCTGATACCTGGAGACATCTGCATCCTCCGGGAATAAAGGTTGACTGGTTTGACTCGGTGTGGTTTAAGGGTAGAATTCCCAAACATGCCATCATAGCTTGGCTAAACTCTCGGCACAGGCTGCTTACTCGAGATAGGTTGGTAAGATGGGGCTTTGCGGTTCCGTCTACTTGTCTTCTCTGCAGCTCTATGGATGAAACTCGTCAGCTCTTGTTCTTTGATTGCTCATATACGAAGGAGGTCTGGCATCATTTTACTGGTAAAGTCCATCTTTCTCCTCCTTCTACCTTTGAAGCTGGGGTCAGATGGTTGAAGAATCCATGTAGGGATAAAAACATTACTTGGATACTTCGATTACTTTACCAAGCTTCAGTGTACTCCATCTGGAAAGAACGCAACTCCCGAATTCATTCATCTATCTTTCGTCCAGCCTCGGCATTGATTCAGGAGATCAAGAACATTATTCGAGCTCACCTTGGTCCTCTAACTCTAAAACAAAGGCTCTCCAATCCCGGTGATTCTCTCTTGGTTACTTGGTTTAGATTTTTTCTCTGATCTTTCCTTGTATTTGTTTCAGTTTAAAGTTGTTACTCTATGGGAGGCAATGTTGTAATCCCCTTTTGAAGTTAATGAAAGGTATGCGTTATTAAAAAAAAAGAAAAAAAAAGTTTGAAAAAACATTTTGACGTATGTTTTAGTCAAAATCAATCTTTTGTTTTTCGAGTCCTATTAGTAATAACTTTGTTTCTTTAAGATTTTATCTTTACAAATTACATTTTCGACGATTGAAACTTTCCTTTATTTTTGACAATCTATGTTAATTTATACTCCGTCTGTTTCATAAAGAATGTCATTTTGACACAATGCACACAGATTAAAAAAATTATATAAATTTCTATTTTACCCTTTATAAATACACTAAAACAATTTCTCTTTCTAATTAATAAGCTGAAATAGTAGGGATAAAAATGAGATTTAATATTAAAAACTGTATTGAAATTATAAAATGACACTCTTTTTGAAACAAAAAAACGGTGTCAAAATGACACTCTTTATGAAACAGAGGGAGTATTATTTTAAAATTTATTTGATAAATAATCTATGTGTTGTTAATTGGAATGTTTTTTTTTTTTTTTTAAATGTATACAAAAGAGTTGAATAACCAATGATCAAAATTCTACTTTAGCAAAGAAAGATATGATCAAAATTCTATATATTTTAATTAATATTAAAATAGTATAAGTCTATATGATGTTGTTGAGAAGTAAATCCAGTAAAACAATATTATTTTAAAAGGGAAAATTAAACTAATATTGTGAGAAGTAAACTAGTACATCTTTTAACTATAACTAGGTGATACCCCGTGCTACAGCACGAGATTATATATTTTGTTAGTTACTTTTTTTTGTAATTTCTATTTTTGTAATATAGTTTTTTATTTTGACTTATTTTCTTTGTTTATATAGTGTTTATTTGTATATTTGGGGTTATACAGTAAATTGGAAATCATAATAGTGTAAGTAGTTTGTAAAATATAGGTTTTCACAGAAACAGACACACCGCAATATTGGATAGTAGTTTTGTAAGAGAACAGACACTCCGCAATATCGGATAGTAGTTTTGTAAGAGGATAGACACACTGCAATATCGGATAGTAGTTTTGTAAGAGGATAAATTTTTCTTTATTTTGGGTTGTCGTCAAAATAGGAGAAGTTGCTTGTTAAATTTTAGTGTGAGATATTTCAATGGTTTGGAAACCATTGTATTTATAGTGAGATTAGGTATATTTAGGTTATCATTTAGTTAATATTTGATATATCAAATATTAACAAAATTGTAAAAAAACTAATTTAATTTATAGTTTGATAAAAATACCTGTTTTAACGGGTTTAACTCAAACTTTTTTATATTTTAAAAATTTTAAGAGTAAAAATATTAATATTACTTAAATATTTTATAGACTTAAATATTTATAATATTTTAAACTTTCAACGGAGTTCAAATATTTATAATAATTTAAACATTTTATAAAAATTTAAATATTTATAATCTCTTAAACTTTTTTAAGAAAACGTAAATATATTATAATATGTTTACTTTTTAAAAGTTTAAATATGCTCAAATATATAACCAAATTAAACTGTTAAATTTGGATACCTGATAAATCAAGTTTTCTGCTCATTTGTACTCAAAACATATTAGTCATATATTTATAGTGATTATGAACCATATTCCAGAATATTTAGTCCATGTGGGATATACAGTACACATTTTCTGTAAATTAGTTTACAACTTTACATATATATAATTTCTGCATTTTTTATTCTTTTCATCTATACTAATCATAATTAATTAGTATAATTTCGTTAAGAAAATATTAAAAAATCTAAACTAAATGATGATTTATTTTTATTTAATTGTATTAAGTTGATTTGTTGTTTCCGTAAATATCTCACAATATAAAAGCAAATCAAATAAGTTTACAAATATAACAATTTCGTATTTTGGAAGTAAGAAAGTCACAATCCACAAGTATTAAAGATTTCTCATTATTATTAATATTCGTAATAATTAGAGGATTAATTATGGTAGTAGTTAATATTTGATATTATTGAAGCCATTAAATAGTCGAATACCAGTTTCCTTATTTATAGGGATTATACTTCTGTTTGGCGACATGAATAATTATTCTTGAACCAAACTAAAAACAGGATCCGAATAATATAAATTTGGAGTACAAATAGATCCGCGGGTTTTTTTTCTTCTATTTCTGGGTTAAAGAGGATCCGCGTCCTGACCCGGTTGTAATTTAGTTGTCGACCCAAAGGTATAATGGTCATTAAGCAAAATCGTAACTATAGGTTAATTTAATTAAATTAAGTGATTCTCTAATCTTTTTTAATGAAAAAACTACCAAAACAAAATTATGGTCCAATTTGAGTCTAGTGAGTACTTCAGCTTTAATAGTATTGATCTATCAAGTATCAACCACTTATGATTATAATTTATATTAAAAAGATATTTGCCATCATAATCAAATATATTCTTATTCTCCATCTCACGAAGCATATAGTACGTAAATCTATATATATAAAGTTAACTTTGCTCACTCCTGGTGCTGCCACATCAGCCACTCCCTCAATTTAATAAGCCCAATTTTTTGATACAACCCACTAAACTATTCCTATTCTTTTGTTTCATATTTCTTTAAAAGCCCAGTTTCATATTTCTTTAAAAGCTCAATCCATTAATAATACATGTTTTATATGATGTAGAAATAAACCTTTTCCATGAAGCTCCACTCTGCCGTCCGCCGGTGTGCGACCTGAAGCGTCTCTCCCCTTCTTTATTCTTTCATCTCGGAACACCTAAAGGATATCTCTGAAATTAATTTTTTAGCTTAAGAAAAAACAGTAAGGTTCACCAATATAATTATCATCCTCTAAGAATACAAACGATTGGGGGAAAAAATAGTCCACCACCATGGCAACAAAAACAGAACATACAAGATCAACATATTGAAGAAAATTCCCACAAACAATCTCAAAAACAGGTCTAAAAGTATTAGGACCACTAGGACATAGACATATGCAAAGAGGTCTTTAGCTTCAGGGACACCTAAATCATAAAAATTGTCGGCTTCGAAAAACAGGACTACTTAAAATTGAAAAGAAAAAAAAAATCTCAAACGAAAAAAAAAAGACAAACACTTATAGAGGATCAGGGAAACACAACTAAAATTCAATTGACATTAGTCGCCAGAAATTGACAAAACCATCACCAAATAGAAGAAAATGTAAGAGATACATACACCGTTAGTTGAAGGAAAAGATGCTGAAATTCGAGTTCCAGATTTTGTTCACATTAGACTTAAACTGAATGACTTACTAAACCGGCCACAAAAATATACACCCCAAAATATTTTTTTAAAAAGCATAATAGAAGCAAAAATTAAATTTTGCTACACACCATTCACATCCAATCGAAAACCACACTATGGGGCCAACCGAAACAAAACTTAAAACTTAGATCTCAAAAACAATGGATAAATTAAATAGGAAATGAAAGGAAGAAAACAATTTATAAAAAAAAACAGATTTGCACACCAATTAACACTTAATTGGAACGAAAACATCAGGGGAGAACCAATTACCCCCTACAGATGCGAAGCAAAGAGAAAAACACCCAAATACACCCCAAAAAAAAATTGTGCATCGATGAAAGGGATGAATGAAGAAGGATTACAAGCATCAAAGAAATAGTTTCAAAACTCTTACTGTCCTGTAGATAGAAAAAATGAAAAAAACCCAATGGCTTACAGAAAATAAAGACCCAATAGGCCAACACAATTTTAAGGCTTACAGAAAATAAGACCAAACGGCAGAAACACAAAAAGAAATAAAAAACAATGAAAACAGAATTGTAATTAACTGAGATTTGTAAACATTTTTAATCAAAACCACTAACCTATCACTACAAACACAAAATTATTGACAAAAAACTACTCGCACAGGTTACTAATTAAATAATAAAATAATTAAAAGATTACCTACAACCACATATAATAATACCAAATAACAATCCAACGACAAAATGAAAAATAATTTTAATTAAGCACAAGTAACGAGTAAAGCGAGACAACAACTATTACTATACAAATTAACTTCTAATTCTATATTTTTTTAAAACAAAAAAAGATCATGATTTAAATTTATTAAGTATAAAAAAATTGACTACATTGTACTAGCTGAAAAAAACGTACAGAAAAAAAAAATAACAAAAGAGCAAAAGAAAACATACAAACAACATAAGCAGACGGAAAAAGTAAAAATAACGCCTTCATCTAACTTCCGCGCGTAGCGCGGATCAAATGCTAGTTACTAATTACAGATTAGTACAAAACGTTAAACACGATAAGTCCAATGTGGTTGTTGCTTCAATCGTAAAAATCTAAAATTAAGTGAACCATAATTGCTTTTGGAAGATGCGGTTAAGTCACCGTATATGCGATGATAACTACTGAAATTTTTTTAACAACTTGTCTTTCGATAATTTTTCCCATTTTTTTTCTCATTGACTTCACAAATCCCAAAATATATTTTTAACCAATCAGAAATTACGTTTATTTTTTTTTAATTTGTTTTCGAAGTAAAAGAGAGGAAAAAAAAAAAAAGCTTCGTCTTCACCAAATTGTTTGTCTAGTTGTCTGTGTCCTATCATTTACCATATTTCTCTTCTCTCTAAGTTTTTTTTTTATTTGTTGGCCAATAAGTGGATTTGAAGATCGTGTCTGGCAGATTCTATCTGATTTCTGATCAGAAGAGGAAGAGAGAGAAGTAAAAGGAAACATATATTTTTTTTCTCTCTTTCTCTCTCTACAAAGAGCAAAAAGGAACCAGCTTTATCTCTCTCTGTTCAAGTTCTGGGTTTTAGAGAGAGAGATCTTATATGTTGATTTTGTGAACAGAGAAGAAGAGAGAGAGAGAGAGATGGGAGGTTGCGTGTCAACGCCTAAAAGCTGTGTAGGTGGTAAAATAAGGTCAAGCAAGAGGAGAAAGACTCGGACAAGACGAAAGATTCAGAAGAAGAGAGTTGTGTCTTCTTCTCGCTTATCTGACGGATCTTTCGATAATCACGATCGTTCTTTCTCTAATCCCACTTTCAGAGGTCTCTAATCTCTCAATTCAATTTTTTTTTTAAAATCAATCTTTTGTTTCTGTCTCTGCATTTCTATTGGTTTTGGTCTTTGTTCTGTGTGTTTTATGATCGATTTGGCTTCGTGGGTTTTGTCTTTCTTGTGTATCTCTCAAGGGTTTGTTTAAGCTTTTTGATTGATTGAATTCGAAATGTTATGTCTTTTGATTGTTGAATGTGTTGGTTTGGGTAATTAGGGATTAGGTTGTGGTTGTAGTGTTGTTAGATTAGCTTACAGTTTTATGATTTTGTATGTTGAGAAAGGGATTTGGTTTATAGGTTTATTACTCAAAAGAGTGAATCTTTCTCTAAATAATTAAAATCTCTGATGAGCATTGAATTTTGAGGATCAAACTAAGAAACAGCATTAACATTGTGTTTATATATGACACTGTCACATTAGCTGAGTTCTTCAGTCTCTACAAGAGTTATAAATATTCACCTGACTTAGTCTCTCATTTATGAAACAGCAAGCGTTGATGAAGCATGGTTTGATTCCAACCTCGCCTTTGAAACCGACTGTGATGATGATTTTCACAGTGTTCAGGAAGGTATAACAAAAAGCTTCTTTAAAACACCACTTTGTGATTCTTCCTAGGATCTATGTATCACTTTCATTTCATCATCGTTTTGTTTCAGATATGCTGTCAGTAAACGGAGGTGAGCGTATCTCAGTATCGAGTATGTCATCTGTTAAAGACTCAAACCTTGGCGGTTCTGCAAGGAATTCTCTAAGCGATGGTCCCAAAACTTCCAAATCTCACTCAACCGTAGATAATGTCATCTCACATTCGAAGTCAGAGGGTGCTTTGACAGACACTAAGCAGCCTGTTTTCATTGACGAGATATCTTCAAATGCTGATGATAGCTCTAGAAAAGATGAAGGATTGTTGGAAAACTGCGGGATTCTTCCAAGCAATTGCTTGCCTTGTCTTCATTCGACTGTTCCTTCTATTGAAAAGAGGTCTTTAAGCTCTAGCCCTCCAAGTACGAGGAAAAAAGCTGCGCTGAAACTATCTTTCAAGTGGAGAGAAGGACACCCTACTGGTCCTTTATGTAAGTTTCAGTTGTGGCATTTGAGCTGAAGAGATTCCAATTTAAGAACTCACTTTGTTCTTTCCAATGTTTCAGTTTCTACAAAGATGCAGTTGCAGAGACCAATGGCAGGTTCTCAGGTTCCATTTTGTCCGCTCGAAAAGAAAATGTTAGATTGCTGGTCAATCATTGAGCCTGGTAGTTTCCGGGTTCGTGGCAAAACTTATTTCAGGTAAACATACGTGGAGAGCTTGTTGTTTCGAGTACCTAATCATATCTTCTGTTACTAACTCTTAACTGATATTTCGTTCTTTGGTAGAGAAAAGAAGAAAGAGTTTGCACCAAACTATGCTGCATATAATCCATTTGGTGTCGATGTATTTTTATCTCAACGTAAAATAAACCATATAGCGCAATACGTGGAGCTTCCTGTTGTTACTACCACCTCGACCAAGCTCCCATCAATACTTGTTGTAAATGTTCAGGTATATTGTCTAGTGAAATCCTTCATCTTTTGCATTGTCTTCGGTGTTTCAGTTTAATGATGATGATGTTGCTATTGGAATCATAGATTCCATTGTATCCAGCTGCAATCTTTCAAGGTGAAACTGATGGAGAAGGAATGAATTTTGTTTTATACTTTAAACTTTCGGATAATTATTTAAAGGAGCTTCCACCTCATTTCCAAGAAAGCATTCAGGTAAATTTGATCTTCCTCCTTGTGATTCTGTTTTTCTTTGCTCTGTGCTCTTCTGTTGAATACACATTTTTGAATTGCTTTGTGTTTGGATATATGCAGAGATTACTAGATGATGAGGTTGAGAAAGTGAAAGGCTTTGCTATGGATACAAGTGTACCCTTTAGGGAACGGTTAAAGATATTGGGACGTGTTGCGAATGTAGATGATCTCCAGTTGAACGGTGCAGAGAAAAAACTCATGAATGCTTATAACGAAAAACCTGTGCTTTCACGACCACAGCACGAGTTCTACTCGGTATGTCACAAGTATCCTAACAAATCCTTTTGAAACCTCCAATATTATAATGCTTAACTTAACTCTGGAAATTTGATTTCTGTAGGGTGAAAATTACTTTGAGATTGATATCGATATGCATAGATTCAGTTACATATCACGTAAAGGATTCGAAGCATTTTTAGACAGGCTCAAGCACTGTGTTCTTGATGTTGGACTCACAATTCAGGTAATCGTTTTGCTTCTTTGACGAATGTTGTGTCAAAAATGCTATGGTTAGTAACTGTAAAATCTCGTTTTCAGGGGAATAAACCGGAGGAACTACCAGAGCAAATACTGTGTTGCGTCCGGTTAAATGGGATTGATTACATGAATTATCATCAGTTAGCTCTTAGTCAAGAATTTCTATGATAGTGAACACAAAACTGTGTTTTCTGTTTTCTTCTTTTGTTACCCAAGAACACAAAATCTAAGAGTCTTTTTTCCGTTTGAAGAACACATAATGAAAGGGATGAGTGTATAAAATACATCATTCCAAAACATGACAGTACTTCAAAAGTTGCCTACGAGGAGGCTACGACTAGTGTTCTGTGGTTCATCATAATGGAATGAGAAATGAAGAAATATTGAAACAAGAAAATTAAAAAGGAGAAAAAATGAAGTAAAATATAACTTCTATATTTGTTGATGTGTTGAAGGAAGAGAAATTAGCCCTGAGACCTATTATCCGCTATCCAAGATCCGCTTGTATCCGCTCCGAAAAATCGGATATCCGAGATATCGGATCCGGATCCGGATAACAAAATATGATATCCGCTGAAACCGGATACGGATCCGGATATCATAAAAAATTTGACCCGGATATCCGGATCCGGTTAATAATAATTTTTTTAATTTATTTTGGCTTTTAACCATAACAAATATATATCAGTCAAACATTTTAAAAATATTTCGACTATAAAATACTGAATGATAGAGACGTGTGAGCAAGAAACAGGTATAGTCCAGTATATATACACGCTGGAGAGGTTGCATCTTCTCAAGTGGGCGATGTGGGATATTTTAAACTCCCTTCCCTAATTATTTTATCCCACATTGACTCTAACTCAACTTTCTCCTACTTTATTCTCTTATAAATACACACTACCATCTATTCATTAAACACACGGACCTTTGACATTCAATCTTGGGCTTTATTGGGCTTTTAGATTTTGTTTTCAAAGGCAAAGAGTTTACACATTAAACTTTTGTCGGGTGATATCGGATATCCGCCGGATAGTAAGGTTTTGTGCGGATAACCGTTGACCGGATATCCGAACTTCACGGAGCTGGAGACGGATATAGAAACCATATATCCGACGGATTCGGATCCGGATTCGGATACCCTGAAAAACCCGGATATCCGGATCCGTCTCAGGGCTAAGAGAAATACCCTAAAATGGCACACATTTGGGTTTTTGTTCCAAAACTAGCACACACATTGGAATGTTCCAAAACTATCATTACTTAATATTTAGTAATTAATAAAGAAAAATATTATTATTTTTAAAAACTCACAAAAATCAAAATCCGATCTCTTTCACATTTTTCTCCGGCTAACCTTGATCTCAGATTTTCCCGTGAAGCTTCAGTCAGGTACTAAATCCGTTGGCTTATCTTTTAATTTCTCTTTCTTCTTCTTCGATTTCAGAGTTTAAAATTGTTGGGTTATCTTCCAAAGGCGGTTACAATAACGACAAAGGAAGAAAATCAAAACTTTGACAGGCGGCGGTGAAGCAAGTCGCATCAATGGATCGTTTCACACACACGCCTTCTCATCGATTCATCTCATTTCTCTTTTCAATCATCGCCTCCTCCTCCTCTCTTATCCATAAGTTCTCTCTCTCCCTCTACCCTTTTGCCCAGAATTTGTATTTGTGATTTCTTAGCATTGATTTTGTGTATATGCTTAGATCTGATTTAGCTTTAGTCGTTTTTAGAGACAGAGAACAGACTCTCTCTTTTGGATCACTAGTTCTCTTCTTAGACTCTATTGCTCTACTGATTTTTGGAATTTTTTTTGTAATTATAAATCCCGAGTCTTTTTGATGATTCTCACACGATTGCTTTCGTTTTGTGTTTGTTCAACTCCTCTTAAATTTGTTGGGTTTAACTCAGTTGTTCTTAGATTGACTCAAATGTGATTTCTTTTCATTGAGATTTATCATTTTGGTATAATCAAAAGCTTGGATTGGAGGATGTTGTTTGAGCATCTTTTAGCTATTTCTCCTCCATATAACTTGCATCCGATACTCTATTACTGGCTTATATGTAGAAGAACACACTTGTATCCTCTGCCTCTCTCTTTTGCTACTTAGCTTTGATCTCGATTTCTTATTTATGATTCCTTTGTTTGTTTTAGATTCTTGTCCTTTTTTCACCTCAACAAGAATGGATCATTGTACTGGAGAAAATCCCATGGCTTCTCAGTTTGACATTCTCAGATGCCCATTCTTGAAGCAAGTCAAAGCTGAACACGGCGGTGAAGCAAGTCGCATCAATGGATCGTTTGTAAAATCTGTATAATACTTATATTCGTCAAGAGTTTGCACTTGAATGTATTATGATCATCCTACTTCTTGAATTTTTTTGAAATTAAAGAGAACCTGTAACAGTAAATATGTTCATGAAGTCTTCATGAATTTTTATGAAATTTGTCATGAATTTATTATTCTATGAAGGTCTTCCTGAATTGGATAAAGTCTTCCTAAATATATGGGAATCCTTCCTGAATGTTTTATGATCATTTAACAATTTTTTACATGGATGTATTATGATCATCCTACTTCTTGAATTTTTTTGAAGTTAAAGAGAACCTGTAACAGTAAATATGTTCATGAAGTCTTCATGAATTTTTATGAACTTTGTCATGAATTTATTTTTCTATGAAGGTCTTCCTGAATTGGATAAAGTCTTCCTAAATATATGGAAATCCTTCCTGAATGTTTTATGATCATTTAACAATTTTTTACTTGGATGTATTATGATCATCCTACTTCTTGATTTTTTTCATTGAAATTAAAGAGAACATATAATAGTAAATATATTCATGAAAGTCTTCATGAATTTTTAAGAAATCATCCATGAATTTTCTATGAAGAGATCTTCTTGAAATTCGATAAAACCTTCCTAAATATTTGAGAATCCTTCCTGAATGTTTTATAACCATTTAACAATTTTGTATTTGAATGTGAATTTTCTTGAAATTTAAGAGAATGTGTAACAGTAAATATGTTCATGAAAGTCTTCATGAATTTTTATGAAATCTTTCATGAATTATATTTTCCATGATGGTCTTCCTAAAATTTGATAAAATCTTCCTAAATACCTAGGATTCCTTCCTGAATGTAAAGATGAAACCATAGCAAAAAAGCTAGCCTTCAATATACAACAACAAGATCAAACAAACTACCTAAGAAACTCAAAACCAAAGAACCTAGCCTTCATTATACTTTCACTATGTCTCTCAATCACCTCCTCCGCCATCTCTGCACCACCACCACCACTTTGATATTATCTAACTAACTTAGTAGCTTCTTGAAATTTTGACCAAAATGCCTAAACCAGAACCGCATCCAGCATGATCATTGGGAGCAAAAGCATGGATAAAAGCTTCAGCACCATCAAGTTTCCCTTTCTTGCAAATCTTCTTCACCAAAATGGAATGTGTGACAGCACGTATAAAGCCACACACAAAGATCTGGTTGAAGATGATATCAACTGTATAAAAACACTTCACCATCACAATTTATCACCGTATCTCATACTCTGCAACCGAGAGGATGCTTTTCAATTTTGTGATGCCATCATTGATTGGAACTGGTTTATCTTTGTATCACTTACTGCAAATGAAACCAATAAAACATGTTTCACGGAACTGATTTCACAGCTGTAATCTCTAAAGCTTAACTTAAGGTTACGAAAGATTCACATTCCCTAATCAAATTAGTCAAAAGAATTGAAATTTATAGCTAAAGTTCAACAAATTTTCCCGTATTTTATATATATCACTAAAATCAAACAAAATCCAAAACCCAAAAAAAAAAAGCATTGCTTTTCACACCTTTTGAAGCTTCCGGAGAAACAGAGAAGCATTTAATCGAACGGAAAGACGTCGGGTAAGCGGAGCTTCGACCGGAGTATCCAGTAACGGTCACAGAAAAAGAGAGTCCGAGAGAAGGGACGAGTCGGCGTCTAACCACCGCCGTATCAGATCTCTTGGCGACGGAAGAAGATGCGATTTCGAGAAAGTGAAGATGAAGGTGATCTCTTGGGCTTTGAGATTTTTTTTGAGAAAAATAAAATTTGCTGGACTCTAGTTTTTGTTGGCCCAAAACTCTTTCATTTTAATTTTGTGCTATTTTTGTCATTTTTAAAAATCAGTGCTAACTTTGGAACAAAAACCTAAATTTGTGCTATTTTTGTTAATTGCCCTTGAAGGAATAGTATATGAAATATCATTGATATATTTGCAAAATATACTATATTTTTGTTCCTATCAAGTATCAACCATACACAACTAATCTTATTAGTTTTTGTGTTATCATAAGAGACATAGAGAGTAGACTACATATTTTGATTTCAACTAATTAAATTTCTAAAAAGAAAAACTATTAAAATATTGAATTTCATATTAAAAGAAACAGAAGAAAAAAAAATTCAAGGGAAAAAAAAAAAAATTCAAGAGGACCCGGAGGAAATGAACCATGATTAAAGCCGGTCGAACCGGAAAAAATAATCAATCCAGTTTCACAAAACCGAGCGTTAGAAAGACGCTATCAATTGACTTGAACACAACGCGACTCGGTCGAACCGGGAAATTAATCCCAGTTAATAAACCGAGCGTCTCTCCGACGCTACACTGACTTGAATACAACGCAGAAACTCCCTGCTTATATACTCTCAGCCAGCCCTCATTCCCCCATACGTAAAACTTTTTAGGCTTTTTATAATTCCGGCGAGGTCTCTCTGCTTCTCTCTATCCTCGTTCTCCGTCGTCTCCATATCTTGCTTCGTCCCTCAGGTATAACATTCTTCAAATCCTCTTTTATATTACGACGACGAACTACAATCGTTTCCGTTATCAGTTTCGGCGGTTTTTATCTCGCCTGAACCCTAATTTTAACCGACATCCGACGAACGAGTACGGAAATCTCCGGTTCTCTGTCTTGTTGTGACGTAGTTTAGTATTATTAGTTTATATTGGTTTCCATCGGATTCATAGTACTGTTCATGTTATCGATTAGTGTTGGTTTTGATGATTCCTGGTTATGATTACACAGGTTGTGATGTTTCCTTGTTCAATGTCGATCTGATTACGAGTATTTGTGTGGTTAATTGTTGTAAATTGGTCTGTTTTGGGTTCTCATGACTATCATTAATATATATATATATATATATATATATATATATATATCATGTTCATGTTTTAGAATTTGTGTTTGCTTTTTGTTCTTTTTATAACTGTTCTTGACAATTTCTTGCTTTGTTGTAACAGGGTAGAAGGAACAGTTCGTTTGACTAAGCCCGGATTCGTGAGTATATAGAGAAAGATGTTTGGTTCTTCAAATCGTAAGTGATCCTTACCTTATTCTTTGTTTACCATGGGGTTTGCACGGATCTTCCCTTTGTTTTTCTTAATCAAATTTTGGATGTTTATAGTTTTTGCTATGCTAACCTGACCCGTTTAATATGTTTTACAGCTTTTGGACAGTCATCTAACAACAGTCCATTTGGGACACAAACTCAACCTTTGTTCGGGCAGACCAGTAACCCGAGCAATAATCCTTTTGCTGTGAAGCCCTTTGGTAATTCTGCTCCTTTTGGCGCACAGACAGGGAGTTCCATGTTTGGGGGCACTTCAACCGGCGTGTTTGGTGCACCTCAAACTTCTTCTTCCCCTTTTGGTGCTTCATCACAAGCGTTTGGGAGCTCTACTCCGGCTTTTGGAGCATCTTCTGCTCCTGCATTTGGTAGTTCAACTTCACCTTTTGGTGGTAAGTACCTTTTATGTATTTTACTGTGAGGGTTCTGTTAATCATTTCTTTGATTTTGTGCTTTACCAGGCCTGGGATAAACTATATGTGTTCATATCTTGTGGTTGGTACATTGATAGCCCTGATGGAATAGGATCTATCTTATTTCAGTAGGACTTAAATTGTAAACATATACTTTTGCTACTGGTTTCTGGTTTCTGATTTCTTCAAGCGTTTGATTGCCTGTTAGTTTCTGGGTAGCAATTTCAAGTTTTATGTTTCAAAAGATTTGTTACTACTTCCAAAATTAGTATTCTTTTGGGTTTTCTTCGTGACAGTATTAGCTCCCTGATTTGGTAAGTTTTTTCTTTAGGTTCTAGGTTCTCATTAGTCTTTTGATAAATCTCTTTTATGCGCCTTTTCTTACGAAGACTGATCAATTTTTCCTTACAGGCACTTCTACGTTTGGTCAGAAGTCTTTTGGCCTCTCAACGCCTCAGTCAAGTCCTTTCGGAAGCACCACACAGCAATCACAGCCTGCCTTTGGAAACAGCTCTTTTGGTTCATCTTCACCTTTTGGTGCCTCAAACACGCCTGCCTTTGGTGCCTCTAGCACGCCTGCCTTTGGTGCCTCAAACACTTCCGCATTTGGCGCCTCAAACACTTCTGCGTTTGGAGCTACAAACACACCTGGGTTTGGCGCATCAAGCACTCCTGCCTTTGGCTCCACAAACACGCCTGCTTTTGGTGCATCAAGTACTCCATCATTCGGCGCCTCGAGTTCACCTGCATTTGGCGCGTCACCCGCTTCAGCCTTTGGTAGCTCTGGCACTGCATTTGGCAACAATGCCTTCGGTACTGGAGGTGTTTTTGGTGCATCAAGCACTCCTGCGTTTGGTGCATCAAGCACTCCTGCGTTTGGGGCTTCAAACACTCCTTCCTTTGGGGCATCAAGTACCCCATCTTTTAGTTTTGGCTCTTCCCCAGCTTTTGGACAGACTACCTCAGCATTTGGTAGCAGTGCCTTTGGCTCTACACAGTCTCCCTTTGGAGCCCAAGGTTCTCCCAGCTATTCCTATTCAATTACAGATTAGAAGTGAAAGTTCCCATCCATTAAATGGTAACTAATTATGTTCACATGTTTTGTTTTGCAGGTTCACAGGCTTCGACCCAAACAGTTGGGGGTCAATCAACTATCGGGGGTCAACAAGGGGGTAGTAGGGTCATGCCTTATGCACCTACAACTGAGGCAGAGTCAGGCACTGGTAGTAACCCTGGGAGGCTACAATCTATATCTGCCATGCCTGTATACAAAGAAAAAAACCAGGAGGAGCTTAGGTGGGAGGACTACCAGCGAGGAGATAAAGGTCATATGCCAGACAAATCCATATTATGTATCCATATTATGTGTTTGGCTTAAGGTTAGATGTTTGGGCTTTATTTACCAAAATATTGATTCTCTTGTTGTTTAATTTTCAGGTGGACAACGTCCTGCTGGTCAATCTCCTGGAGGTGCTGGATTCGGTGTAACAACTTCTCAGCCAAGTGTATTCTCTCCTTCACCAACGTTTGGCCAGACACCTGCAAATCCAACAAACCCTTTTGCACAGAAGACTCCAACAACTACCCCAAATTTTTCCTCTCCCTTTGGTCAACCCACTACCCCCTCCTTTGGTCAACCCACTACCCCATCCTTTGGTCAACCCACTACCCCATCCATGTTTGGGTCAATTGCATCAAATGCCACATCCGTTTTTGGATCATCCACTAGTTTTGCAACAAGCACACAACAGCCATTTGGTTCAGCCCCTGCACATGGGTCAAATTCACCATTTAGCATTGTTGGAAATAATAACACCAGTCAGTCATCTCCACTGTTCGGTTCAAACCCCTCATTTGGACAGAGTACTACTCCTGCATTTCAACAGACTAGTTCTGCGTTTGGACTGAATACCACTCCTACATTCCAACAGACTAGTTCTGCGTTTGGACAGAATACCACTCCTGCAAATGGACAAAGTAACATTTTCAGTACACCTTCCACTGGCTCCGCAAATCTGTTTTCAAGCTCTCCATCCTTCCCTACAAGCATCTCTCCCTATGGTCAAACAACGGTGAGTTTCTTTTTAACTAATTTAAATGCCAGTTCACTTTAGAGTTGATATCTTTTTCTCTGCCTTTTGAGTTATGCAGGGATTTCTAATATTGGTTTTATTTTTGCAGCCTGCTCTTTCGACACCTTACCAATCAGTTCAGCCAACTCAACCGTCAGGTGCTTTTGTTTTCAACAACTTTGCTCAAACCCAACCATCAGGTATGTCAATCAATCAAAGCACCCTTAATATTATAATCTTGAATACTAGAAGCTAAGTCCTGTATGTTTATGTTCTGAAGGTAATACAACTGGCGTTACAGGTGGAACGGGAACTTTTAGCCAAAGCAACTTTAAGCAAGTGTATGGTCTCTCTGACATCAGTGTTTCCGACTCTAATTTTCCTTTTAGATAATCTATTAACATCTGTGTTTCATTCTTTTCTTTTTTGTTTTGACAGGCCTGCGTTCGGTAACTCTGCTATTATGCAACCAACTCCTGTTACAAACCCATTTGGAACGCTTCCTGCTTTGCCTCAGGTTTCAATTGGTCAAGGTGGAAATTCACCTTCCATTCAGTATGGAATCTCCAGCATGCCTGTAAGTATACTGCCTTTTTCAATACCTACGCACCAACATTTTTCTTCATAACTTCTTTCCAAATTTAAAGCACATAAAATTTTGTTGCTAGGCATTGAATTCCTCTGCATAGCATCTTGAAGTTTGTCATTGCTCACATAGATACGATGTTAAGAAAGAAACAAATGACTACTCCATGTTATTAACGTGTATATATTTTCCTTTCTTCTCAGGTCGTTGATAAGCCTGCTCCTGTTAGAGTATCTCCACTCCTGACTTCTCGACACCTTTTACAAAGGCGGGTCAGGCTACCTACAAGGAAGTACCGTCCTGGTGATGATGGTCCAAAGGCATGTTTTCTGTTTTCTGAATTTTGGCTTGGTCTTTAATAGCTCACTCTTTTAGTTTTGTTAATGAGGCTCTTTCTACCTGTTTGTTTCTTCAATGTTTTTTTCAGGTTCCATTCTTCAGCGATGAAGAGAATTCCAGTACACCTAAGGCTGATGCCCTTTTCATTCCAAGGGAAAACCCTAGAGCTCTATTTATACGCCCAGTTGAAAGGGTAAAATCAGAACATCCAAAGGATGGCCCGGCCCCACTGCAGGAGAATGGTAAGCTTGCTTTTAACATTGATTGGCATATTCATTTGCAAAAGGAGGCTTTCTATTGTCCCAAATAGCTCCTTTTTTTTTCTAGACATGGCTCCAATAGTTTCTACCTGCTTCAATATTTAATATAGTGGCTGAATTTGATCATATCTGACACTTCATTTTACATGTGAATTTCAGGTAATAAGTCAAATGGGGTTACGAATGGAACCAACCATGAGAGTGAGTATTTAAAATATGAATTTGTAACGAAATAGTGATTAACGTTTGTGCATTTTGAGGACCATTCTCTGATTCTACTATCAATATATGCAGATAAGCATAACGGTGAAACTTGTGAGGCTCCTCCGGTTAAAGCCAATCAGAAACCGAACAGAACACATGAAAATCACGGAGGCGAGAAAAACGGTTCACACAGTTCACCAAGCGGAGCAGAGATCGAGACATTGATGCCGAAGTTGCACCACGCTGAATATTTCACAGAGCCTCGGATCCAAGAACTGGCTACAAAAGAAAGGGTTGATCCGGGTCATTGCAAGCGGGTGAAGGACTTTGTTGTTGGGAGACACGGTTACGGGAGTATAAAGTTTCTGGGAGAGACGGATGTGTGTAGACTCGACCTGGAAATGGTGGTTCAGTTCAAAAACCGAGAAGTGAATGTGTACATGGACGAGAGCAAAAAACCTCCTGTGGGTCAAGGATTGAATAAACCTGCGGTTGTAACTTTGCTGAACATAAAATGTATGGACAAGAAGACCGGTACGCAAGTGAAGGAAGGTGCCAGATTGGACAAGTATAAGGAAATGCTGAAGAGGAAAGCTGAGGAACAAGGAGCTAAGTTTGTGTCTTATGACGCTGTGAAAGGCGAGTGGACGTTCAAGGTGGAGCATTTCAGTTCCTACAAGCTTGGAGAAGAAGATGATATGTAGAAAGATCATTATGTAGACTAGTCTCCTAGGCCTGTTTTTTGATTTTACTTTTTGGGGTTTGTCTATTGGTCTGTTTTTGCAATATATAATGTCAAAAATGACATGTCTTTTGCTCTTACTACATCGGCTCAACCTCTCTTCTATCAGTTTTATTAGGAAAATATTACTCAACTTCTTGGATTTTAAAATTTTTCAGAGGCTATGTTACGTTCTACTGGATTTTAATTTGTCACTCTGTTGAACCAACTCGGTCGGTTCCAAGGCAACTCGGTCGGTTCCAAGGCAACTCGGTCGGTTCAAGGATAAATCACTTAGATAATGAATCAAACCTATAATATGTGAGAGTTTATTATGCCCTGAACCGAAATCTTGACTCTGACCGTTGTTGTTAACATCAACTAAGAAGCAGACAATCTAGAAATAGGATATGGTTTTAAAGAACTCAAGATTGTAAAAGTATAAACTCACTTTTATTAGTTTAAGAAAATTTTCTCAAAACTTAAACTCTCAATTTCTTTTTCTCTCTTAAAACCACTACATCATTGTGTCATGCCTCGACACATATATATAGTAAAACACAAATCCTAATCCTATTAGGAAACCACATAAGTTAGATAACTCCTGACTTATTCTGATCCTTATCTCTCTAGAATCATAATTCTAATAGGATTAGTATAGCTCATTTCTTAAGTTAACTTTAAACTTAAGTCAACATTCTCCCTCCTAAGTTTGAAATTAACTCCAGCCAAGTCTCTCACTCCAATAAGCTCCCTCATCTCCTTAAACTTGATCTTTCCAAGAGCTTTAGTTAATATATCTGCTTTCTGTTCTTCTCTTGGTACATGCTCAACTTCCACAAGCCCTCTCTCATCACATTCTCTAATGAAATGGTACCTTGTGTGTATGTGATTGCTTCTCCCATGGAAAACTGGGTTCTTGGTCAATGCAATGGCAGATTGGTTATCTATTCGAATAACCACCTTCTCACATGATAACTCTGTGATCTCTCCAAGCAGGACTTGCAGCCAAATCGCTTGTCTCGCAGCTTTGGTGCCGGCCATGAACTCAGCTTCACAGGAGGATAACGCCACCGTATCTTGCTTCTGTGAGCACCATGTAATCAAGCTGTCTCCTAGATAGAAAACATGACTAGTCGTTCTCTTGCCATCGTCTTGATCCACATTGTGACTGCTGTCACTGTAACCAACTAGCCTGGTCGAAACTTGTGGTGAAATTGATCTCACAAACGTCAGTCCAAATGTTGTTGTTCCTCGTAAGTACCTCAAGCACTGCTTCATCGCCACACCATGTGACTCCTTCAGATTCTGCATATAACGACTTAGCACCCCAACACAATATGACAGATCCGACCTTGTGTGAAGTAAATAACGAAAACATCCAACAGTTCTCCTATACTTAGTCGCATCTATATCCTTTTCCTTTGGAGACTTTGACAACTTCAATCCCTCATCCATGGGCGTGTGAACCATATTACAGTCTTTCATCCCTGCTTCTTCCAATATCTTCAACGCATAACGACCTTGGCTTAGCGTAAAGCCCCCTTGATGCTGACATACCTCAATCCCAAGGTAGTAGGTTAATCTTCCGAGATCACTCATCTCAAATTTACTTGCCATCTCCTTTTTAAAGTCCTCAATGACTTTTATCTATGTTCCTGACACAAACAGATCATTGACATATACTGCAACAACGATAAAACCTTGATTCACCTTTTTTCGGTAGACCGATGGTTCTTTAGTACACCTCTTAAACTGCAGATCCTTGAGAATTTGATTTAGCTTATTATTCCAAGCCCTTGGTGCTTGTTTTAAGCCATACAAGGCTTTATTTAACTTGTAAACCTTGTCCTCTGAGCCTCTTACTTCAAAACCCTCTGGCTGAGTTACGAAAACTGTTTCCTTCAGTTCTCCATGAAGAAACGCTGTCTTCACGTCAAGGTGGTGTATCTCCCATCCATTCGTTGCTGCAAGACTGATCAGAAGACGAATTGTTTCTATACAAGCAACCGGAGCAAATACCTCTTCAAAGTCAATACCGTACCGCTGCACATATCCCTTAGCTACAAGCCTCGCTTTGTATTTGTTTATGCTGCCATCAGAGTTCCTTTTGAGCTTAAAAACCCACTTCAGACCTATTGGCTTTGCTCCAATTGGAAGATCAACAAGGTTCTAAGTGTAATTCTTAACAATAGAGTGTATCTCTTCCTCACATGCCTTCATCCATTTTTCTGATTCTTGAGCTTCATAAAAATCTCTTGGCTCATTGTTTAGACACATCAATAATCGCTCTCCTTCTTCCTCAGCAAACAGAGCATACTTATCCAGATGATCCGGTAAAACATAGTCATCAAGGTGTGCCGGTTTCTTCCTATGCCTTGTAGTTCTTCTTAGTATCACTGGTTGTTCTGAAACCTCTTCGCCACTGTCATCAACATTATCACTGTTTCCATCATCATCATGATTACCAGATTCTGACCTGACTTCACCTTGCTCTGTTTCGAACTCTGCTCCTTGAATTCCATGATTACCAAAACCACCGACATTGATCCTGAAACCTCCGACTTCACCCTGTTCTAACTGTCTCTTATCCCAGTCCCAGCTTCTTGTTTTATCAAAAATAACATCACGACTAACCACAACCTTCAGAGTTTTAGGATCAAACAAGCAATATGCTTTTGATCCTGGTTCTGTACCTAAGTGTACCAACATTCGTGATCTGTCTTCGAGTTTTTTCAGGTGAGGTTGCTCCATCTTAGCAAATCCTATGCAACCAAACACTCGAAGATGGCTGAGATTAGGTTTTCTTCCACGAAACGCCTCATACGGAGTCTTCTCATTCAACGACCTTGTAGCTAACCTGTTGATCAGATACGTAGCATGCCGTACTGCTTCTCCCCATAAGTAATTTGGAACAGACATGTGCTTTAGGATGCTCCTAGTCATCTCCATCAAAGTCCTATTGCGTCTTTCAACAACACCGTTTTGCTGAGGGGTGTATGGAGCTGTGAGCTGTCTCTTAATACCATTGTCACTGCAGAAAGAGTCAAACTCATGTGACACAAACTCTCCTCCTCTATCTGTTCTGAAAGTTTGTATGTGCTTCCCTGTTTCTTGCTCCACTACTGCCTTAAACTTCTTGAATTTGTTGAAAGCCTCACTTTTCTCTTTCAAGAGAATTGTCCACATATATCTAGAATGATCATCAATAAGGACAAAAACATATCTGTTCCCAGCCGCAGTACTTGTTGTTATTGGACCACACAAATCACCATGAACAAGCTCCAACGCCGTGGTTGCTCGAAAAGTGGTTGTCTGAGAAAACATTTGTCTTGTCTGTTTTCCAAATAGACACGAACTGCAGATTCTTCTTTCAAGTTGTATATGTGGAACCCCGGTAACTAACTCTCTCTGAATCATTGATCTTATTGACTCGAAGTTGACATGCCCCATTCTCGCATGCCATGTGTATGAATCACTTGAAACTGCAGACTGTAAACACACATCATTCTTTATCCCCATACGAACTTTGTAAAGTCGATTTCTAGACTTTGGTGTCTTAACAAGCAGCTTTCCTTCTTGATCGTGTACGGTCAAGTACTCTCCCTTCATCCTCACATCACACCCTGATTCTGTGGCTTGGCCAAGACTAATGATATTACTCTTAAGACCTGGTATGTAGTAAACATTGGTTAATGTTCGTAGTTCTCCATTCTCATCAGTAAACTTCACAGCCTTTCCCCTTAATGTCTATTCTCGAATCATCACCAAATTTCACTTTTCCAGTAATCGAATAGTCAAACTTTGAGAAATATCTTAGATCACCAGTCATGTGATTACTCGTTCCATTGTCAAGATACCACAAATCATCTTCTCCTCTATGCAACTCATATTTGCTTGGTACAACCTTCTTTTCATTCAAGAACACTATCTCATGCAACATTAGCTCATCTGCATTCTCTGTCTCATTATTCTCCCTTTCTTGTGTTTCTTGAAGTTTGAGAAGGCGATGAGGACATCTTGAGGCAAAGTGACCCTGCTTATCACATCGGAAACATGTCACCTCAGACAAATCTCTAGCCTCATAAGATCTCCCTCGACCTCTTCCCCTGTAGTAGCGTCCTCCTCGACCTCTACCTCTAAAATTACTATTGTAATCACGAGTTGGTGGAGCAGCAACGGGAACTGGTGAATATCTGGATTGTGTGTCATTATTTGCATATAACAACTTGGTTTGACCTTGATCTGTTGTCGTTGATTCTTCTTCCTCTTCTGCAACACGTTCCTCATATACTTTTATACGGTCAATGATCTCTTCAAAACTGGTCTTGTTAAGGTCCAAGACTTGTTCTAATGAGGCTACGATGTGTATATATTTTGCTCGAGGCAAACACTTGAGGAATTTCTTCACAAGCTTTGTTTGATCAATGATTTCTCCAAGAGCTGCGGATTTTGAGGATATCTCGGATAGTTTCCCAGCAAAATCATCGATTCTCTCTGTATCCTTCATCTTGAGCCTGTCAAACTCGGCCATTAACGTCTGCAGCCTTGCTTCTTTAACCCTTTCTGCTCCTACGTGTCTCGACTGAATCGCATCCCACAGTTTCTTAGCAGTATCAAGCTCTCCGACCTGCATAATAAGAGCTTCTGGAATAGACTGAAACAACAAACCTAGCGCCATATCATTCATGTTAGCATCATCCTTTGGTTCTTCAATAATTGGCCACACCTTATGTATTTTCAGAAGGATCCTCATCTTCATCGCCCAAACTGTATAGTTTGAGGAATTCAACATAGGACATTTAAGAGAAGAGGATCCTCCTCCTTCCACCATCTTTGTTGCTTCCACAATATCTCCCATAGCTCTGATACCAAATCTAGAAATAGGATATGGTTTTAACAAACTCAAGATTGTAAAAGTATACACACTTTTATTAGTTTAAGAAAATTCTCTCAAAACTTAAACTCTCAATCTCTCTTTCTCTCTTAAAACCACTACATCATTGTGTCATGCCTCGACACATATATATAGTAAAACACAAATCCTGATCCTACTAGGAAACCACATAAGTTAGATAACTTCTAACTTATTCTGATCCTTATCTCTCTAGAATCATAATTCTAATAGGATTAGTGTAGCTCATTTCTTAAGTTAACTTCAAACTTAAGTCAACAGACAAAAGAAGAAGAAAAAAGAGCCGTGGAGAAACACAAAACTGGCCTTAGCACAAATATCTTCTTGTTACCGGTTAAATTACAGACCTAAACTAAAAATAATTTAAACAAAAGAAAAGATGGGAGGGAGAGAGGAAGTGAAACTGTTGGGAACATGGTACAGTCCGGTCGTGTTACGAGCAAAGATAGCTCTTCATCTCAAATCGGTTGATTATGGTTACGTTGAGGAAGATTTGTTCGGATCCAAGAGTGAGCTTCTTCTCAACTCGAACCCGGTTCACAAGAAAGTCCCGGTTCTCATCCACAACGGTAAACCGGTTTGCGAGTCTTTTAACATCGTTGATTTGAATACATCGATGAGACGTGGAAATCATCTGGACCGTCCATTCTTCCTTCTCATCCTCATGATCGAGCTCTCGCTCGCTTCTGGTCTGCCTTCGTTGATGACAAGGTCTGTCATTTGTTGTTCTTACGAGGCTTTCTTTTGTCAAGAATTTTTAATGTGTGATCAGTATTTTTTACTTTTGTGCAATGAAATTTTAAAATAAAAATATTAGATAGTAAACAAATATTAGACTAAGTGCTTAACATTTATAATGATACTAGATAAGGACCTCCCGATGTGCGGGTTTAAAGTTTTATAACTAAAATTAAATATAATAAAAATATATTAAAATTTATTGTACACTATTTATATATTTTCTTTTTGCTATAATAGGCTGATTTATATATATACAAATCTTTTATGTATGTTACCATTAAAAGTGTATTTTTTATACTTATGTATATTGTATGTTACAAATATATTATTTACCACCATCTAGAAATGTCCATATGAAGTCAACTACTATATATCTCTTTACTTTTACTTTTGCATAATTTCTTTAATCACTAAAATTGTTAGCTTAAAAATATTTTGAATGAAAAATAAATTATATCACAATAGTGCATGACCAACCATGGAGAGAACCTCGGTTCTGCCCTCCTCTCTTATGGAGAGAACCTTGGTTCTGCCCTCCTCTCTTTTGGAGAGAACCTTGCGTCCAATCTCCTCCACCATGGTGAGAATCTTGACGCCGCTTTCCTCCCATTGGAAGATAACCTTGCGTCCAACCTCTCTCACCTTCCTCCCATGGGGAGATAACCTTGCATCCAACCTCCTCCACCATAGAGAGAACCTCTCCTGTGTGGAGGGAACATGTTCATTTCTTTTAGCTATCTCAAAGTGGCTTGCTCCTGTAACCAATGAAACTAAAGATTCTTTTTAAACGTCACAAAATCTTTTGATAGTAACTAATGTTAAATTTCCCAATGTATTCGTGGAAGTTTATTTGACACACCATGATGTAGCCTCTGTCTCTGAGCTCCTATGGATCTATCAACAACAATTTGTTGTAAGCTTGTCTTTGATTAGCCTATTTTATCCAACCATTAGGTTGATGACCTTCTCCTCTTTATCTTCTTTTGGGATTGAACAAATAGTAACCAATTATATTTGCACAAAAAAAAGTTATATGACCAACCAATTAAGGTTGAGAAATTAGAAGAAAATTAATTTGACATAATTAAAGATTAATAGAAAATTATAAGCACGGTAATATATGAATCTCAAATAATTCAAAGATAAAAACATAAATTAAATAAACCAATCTAAAACTACTACAATAAATTTTAAAATACAGTATTAGTCTATATATTAGAAAAAGAAGATGCATATATTATTAATCTTCTATTTTTGGGGTCAACATATTAATCTTACCTATTCCAAACTGTAAAAGAAGAAATAGAAGTATATTTCTCTTTTAAACTAATCTATTTAAATTGTTGACAAAAAAAATTTAATATATCTTAGTTACAATATTAATGTTAACTATTATTGAATGTATTTTAAAATAACTAAACATATTTTATTATGTTCATTTTACCCATGCATTGCGTGAGACTTTTTCTATCCCAAACAATTTGTATGATCTTGACTTTTTGTTATTTTCCCAGTTTTGGTTTATATATGTGGTGCTCATATTTGAAAATTCTAACTGAGTTTGACACATTGGAATGACTTCTTCCTCTCTCTATATATATGACAAAGATATGTATATATATATATATATATATATATATATATATATATATATATATATATATATTTCTTTTAAGATTAGACCAAAGAATTCAATATAACGTAAGAATTCAATATAATGTAGGATTGTTTTTGTATAAGTTTTTTTATTGTATAATTTTTTAAGATTTCCTTTAGGATAACTACATGTATCTTTATTGTAAAATTATCTGTATGATTTCTTTATGTTTTTGAATTATGGATTTTTTTTTGTTTGGACGATTCCTTTTCCTTTAGAATTACAAAATTGTATAATTTACAACATATTATTAAGATTTTATTTTTATTTTTATAATCTACAACATAATAATATTTTGACACATGTCGCGATCTTATGAATTAATAATTTTTACAACATAATAATAAAATTTTATTATTATTTTAATAATCCTATTATTTTAATAATTTACAACATAATAATAAAATTTTATTATTATTTTAATAATCCTATTATTTTAATAATTTACAACATAATAAGATTATGACATATGTCGCGATATTATGAATTAGTAAGTTTTGAAACCATATTTTATATAATAAAAGGATATAATAAAATTTCTTACCAATTTCTAAGCTGGGTAGTAGTAACTTCAGGTCCCTATGCATTGTAAAATAATACTTCCTCCGTTTCAAAATATAAGAAGTCTTAGAGAAATTTTTTGTTTCATAATATAGGATGTTTTCAAGTTTCTATGCAACTTTTAGATTAGTTTAGTATTTTATATTATGCAGTATTGTTTCTGATTGGTTGAACTTGTTAATAATAAAGACTTCTTAATATGCGTGTTTTAGTTAAAACATCCTATATTTTGAAACGGAGGGAGTATTAGAGTACAATGTTTTTAATATATATATATAAGGTAAAATATGAGTTTTATACTTACCTGTTGATTTAGCTTATCTACTTATATCTAAAATACAGGTAATTTCAACCGCAGATGAGGTTCATCTGTAAGCTCTTTCTCGATCATAGCCATCTGACCATTGTTCATAATGGTTCGTTTTCTTGTGTTATGTGTTTTTTCAGTATTTCCACTCAAATTGTTTCCCTCTCTCGTGGTCATGTTTTAATGATGTAATTGGGTTTGTACTTTACTATGGGATGTTGTCTTCTAATATATATAGATTAAAATCAGATTCCTATTCCGAATAGCTTTAGGATAAGCATCGAAGAGAAATCTAATAAGATTTGTCATGATATCACTTTAATTTAAAAAATTAAAAAATTAGATATAAAAATACACCGTTAATTAAAAAAATTACAATAGCAAAACTCTTTAATCACTTTAAATAATGAGATCAAAAGTGGGTTATGTAACTTTGAATAAGTAATTGAGTATCTTATTTATGCAATGCCTTTTTAATATATTAAGATATAAAATAAAAATAATTAGATAATTTTGTTTGGTGTAAAATATGTCATCATAGAAGGGTGTATTTACAATTATTTTCTTTTTAGGATTAACACAAAAAAATTTAATCGTTAAAATTAACACGTGTCACGATCTGGTGAATTTATAACTTTGATCTCTGATCGTTAAAACTAACACATGTCACGATCTGGTTTGATATTTAATCGTTAAAATTAACACGTGTCACGATCTGGTGAGTTTTTAACTTTGATATCTGATCGTGAAAACTAACACGTGTCACGATCTGGTTTGATATTTAATCGTTAAAATTGACACGTGTCACGATCTGGTGAATTTTTAAATTTGATAATTGATCGTTAAAAAAGACACATGTTATGATCTGGTGAGTTACTAACTTTGCGAACCTAGTTTATATAATAAGATATATAGAGATCACACTTTTTTAGCTACAAATTCGGTTTGCAATAATAACTAAACCAAAGTGTGCAGAATTCAGTTTAAAATAGGTGAAATATAATGTGAAGCTTGCAAAATTCGCATGAATGCCTAGGTCATTTTTAGGCGCTACATGACCGTGTAGACCGCTTTTTAACATTGAAAAATACGTACTAATTAGACCTTTTTTTTAAGCTACAAAAACTGATTGCAATGGCAATTAAATTGAAATCTAATTTCTTTTTTATTATTCCATATCGAGATTATATCTTATATTTTGTTTCATAAATAGACAATTGAAACTGTTAATCTATCTTCCAAAATATATTTATTGATGGATGTTTCATGTTTAAAATTGGTCTGAAATGTCTTTAACGAGTAAAAATTTTATAACTATAATACTGGATAGTTATAGCGTGGAGATAGATAATCAACCATTAGGGAAACCATTAAGCTTTAAGATGAATCCATTAATAATTTATTGAAGACTTTAGGACAAATTCCCTAGCTATCACAACTATGTTCTCTTAACTTCCATTCTATAAATGCAGTGGTTTCCGGCTTTGAGAGCGGCGGAAATCACAAAATCGGAAGCTACAAAAGCAAAAGGCATGGAAGAAGTGGAAGAAGGGTTGTTGCGACTTGAGGATGTGTTTGTTGCCATAAGCAAAGGTAAATCCTTTTTTGGTGGTGAAGAGATTGGGTTCATAGACATTTGCCTCGGAAGTTTTTTGGTTCTCTTGAAAGCTAAAGAGAAGCTTAATGGAGAAAAGCTTTTAGACGAATCAAAAACTCCTTTTCTTTGTAAATGGGCCGACATATATTTGTCCGATGAGATGGTGAAGAATGTGGTGCCAGAGATCGATAAAGTCGCTGTGATTTGGGATTATGATCACCATTGTAAATTGAGATTGATCACATGGCCAGCCAGGCCACTTTGGTAGTCCAGTCGGGCCGTCCGTACCTAGCAATCCATACCGAGCCAGGCCACTTTGGTAGTCCAGTCGGGCTGTCCGTACAATTGTGTTGTAAGGAGAGAGGAGCCCACTCAATGTCTCACATTCCTCTTAAGAAGACTTTCCAAGGTCTCTAGATCCTTCTTATCATACCGTTGGAGGGTTGATGCAAGCGGGAAGCAATTTTCAACTTAATAGTCACATGTAAAGTTAAGGGAAGGCTGTCACTATCAAGTCTTAATTACACTTAGCATCTTGTAAAGAATATTCTACAGCTCATGTCTATATCTAGTTTGTACCTAGGATTGATTTAATCAAGAAGTGAGAATTTATTCTTCTCCTACACTCTCCACACTCTCTCTCTCTCTCTCTCTCGTCCATACTTGCTTACTCCCATCCTCTTAATATCTTTCATTATACTCTTAAGTTCCTTTTAATTCTCTAATATTACATGGTATCAGAGCATTTTCGTTCCTAATCCTAACTCTCTCACCCACCTAGTACTTCCACTTCAACCCTTTTTCATTCTCTGTTTCGATCTGATCTTTATCTCTCTTTAACCGTTGGATAATAGTATTGACCAGCGGACAAAACTCCATGGAAGGCACCAAGACCTTGATTGTTCCAGTTACTCTCAAAGGAGAGAACTATTTGTTGTGGGCAAGAACCACAAAGACGGCACTATGCGGCCGAGGGCTATGGACCCATATCACATCAAGTGAAGCTCCAAAAGGAGAGTCAACCGAAGACGGCAAAGTTATAGCCGCAAGTGGTGAAGAGAAGTGGTTCCAAGAAGACCAAAGTGTTCTCGCCATTATCCAGAACTCCCTTGATGCTCCAATACTCGAAGCTTACTCTTACTGCGAGACAACTAAGGATCTATGGGACACATTACAAAATGTGTTCGGTAATACTACCAATTTAAACCGAGTCTTTGAGATCAAGAGAGCCATCAATAACCTAAGCCAAGAAGACATGGAGTTCACCAAACACTTTAGGAAATTTCGGTCTCTTTGGGCTGAGCTTGAGATGCTTAGGCCGGCGACACTTGATCCGGCCATCTTGAACGAGAGGCGTGAACAAGACAAGGTGTTCAGCCTCCTTCTGACACTGAATCCATCCTACAACGACCTCATCAAACATATCTTGAGGTCGGACAAGCTTCCTAGCCTAGAGGATGTGTGTGGCCAGATTCAAAAGGAGCATGGCTCCATGGGGCTGTTTGGTAGCAAGGGGGAGCTTGTAACTGCTAATAAGGCAGAAGTAGCGACCGCAAACAAGGGCTACTATCGAGGTGAAGAAAAGAATCCTCCAGTGTGCAACCATTGCAAGAAGCCAGGCCATTTCAAGAACCAGTGTTGGATTCTTCACCCACATCTCCGAGCCAACCGGCCGATGAACAACCGTGGAGCACCGAGAGCACATCAAGCGGCTGTGGAGTCGACGAGCGCAGAGCCTAACCAACAAGTCTCGGATATGAATGGAACTGCCCTGGCTGCCAACACTGACTTCGTGAGGAAGTCTGACCTCGATGCACTCATCAAAGCTCTCAAGGAAGCCTCCGGTAACTCCTTTCTCACTTTAAAACCAAACAAACCCCTTATAGTTGACTCTGGTGCATCTCATCACATGATTAGTGATTCTAAATTGATTAGTGACATCAAACCGGCCATAGGAAATGTGATCATTGCTAATGGTGAACAAATACCGGTTAAAGGAATAGGCAATTTAAAATTATTTGATAAGGAGTCTAAAGCATTCTACATGCCTAGTTTTACTTCTAATCTCTTATCAGTTAAAAGGGCTACAACTGATTTAAATTGTTATGCTATATTTGGTCCTAATGAGGTTTATTTTCAGGATATTGAGACAAGTAAAGTGCTTGGTCAAGGCTCTACTCAAGATGATCTCTATTTGCTTAAGGATTTAAATTTAGCCTCTTCAAACTCTTCGTGTTTTAATTCAATTTCTAGTAATGTGAACAATGTTATTTGGCATGCTAGACTAGGACATCCTCACTCTAGAGCTCTTGAACTTATGTTTCCAAAAATTTCCTTTAAAAATGAAGAATGTGAGGCTTGTATTCTTGGTAAGCATTGCAAATCTTTGTTTTCAAAGTCATTGACTATTTATGATAATTGTTTTGATCTTGTTCATTCTGATGTTTGGACCTCTCCATGTTTATCTAGAGAAAATCAAAAGTATTTTGTGACTTTTATTGATGAAAAATCAAAGTATACTTGGCTAACCTTACTTCCCTCTAAAGATAGGGTTCTTGAGGCTTTTATTAATTTTCAAAATTATGTAACTAACCATTATAATGCTAAGATTAAGATTTTGAGATCAGATAATGGTGGAGAATATACAAGTCATGCCTTCAAACAACATCTCAACAAACATGGGATAATTCATCAAACCAGCTGTCCTCATACCCCACAACAAAATGATGTAGCTGAAAGGAAGAATAGACATCTCATGGAGGTAGCTCGGTCTATGATGTTTCATACCCATGTACCAAAACGTTTTTGGAGTGATGCTGTTCTAGCCGCATGTTATCTTATCAACCGGATGCCTACAAAGATCTTGCAAGATGTTTCCCCATTTGAGGTACTAAACAAAGAAAAACCTACCTTTGATCATCTTAGAGTTTTCGGTTGTGTGTGTTTTGTTCTGAGACCAGGAGAATTACGGGATAAGCTTGATGCCAAGAGTATAAAAGCAATGTTTATCGGCTATTCCACAACACAAAAGGGCTACAAGTGCTATGATCCAGCAGCAAGACGAGTTATAGTCTCCCGTGACGTAAAGTTTGTAGAAAACCAAGGTTTCTATGATGCGTGGAACTGGGAAGAACTACAAGACTTGTCTACCTTGGCCTTCGATAAGGCCAGAAACCTCCGGATCATCCTTGAACGGCTAGGGGTGGAAAATGATCGGGCCAACCCACCGCCGACTGAGCCAAACTCACCAAGAGAACCTACTCTTCATGATTAAGTTGAACCAAGCCACACTACTGATCCTAACCCGGCCTCCAGTCCAACGGCCACAACACATGCGGAGGAAGACACATTGACCCATGTTGACAATGAGTTGCCCGCTGGTGAAGAAAATGTCCCCACAGAAACTGAAGCTTCAGGAAATGATCATGAGGAGATCATTTCACTCCGACGCAGCCAACGCCTCAAGTTTCCTAACACTCGAGTCTACTACAACAACATGGCGGTTGCACACCCGATTCAGGCCGTATGTACACTTGCCCATTTTCCGGTGGAACACCAAGCCTTTCTTGGTCAAATTGACAACCATTGGGTTCCCCAAACATATGACGAGGCCAAGGACCATAAGGTTTGGCGAGATGCTGTTCAAGATGAGACGACGGCCATGGAGAAAAATCACACTTGGGACGAGGCTGACTTACCAAAGGGAAAGAAGGCAGTCACATCTCGGTGGATTTTCACGATCAAGTACAAAAGTGATTGAGAGATTGAGCGTTACAAGGCCAGACTAGTGGCTCGTGGGTTTACGCAAACGTATGGGGAGGACTATAAGGATACGTTCGCTCCAGTGGCCAAACTCCACACCGTTCGGGTTGTTCTCTCCCTGGCCACCAACCTAGACTGGGATCTATGGCAAATGGACGTGAAGAATGCGTTCTTACAGGGTGAGCTTGAGGATGAGGTTTACATGCGGCCACCACCCGGCATAGAAGACACCATTGGCCCGGGAAAAGTGTTCAAGCTCAACAAGGCTATCTATGGTCTTAAGCAATCACCAAGAGCATGGTACCACAAATTGAGTACGACCTTGCTTGGGAGAGGCTTCCGCAAATCAGAATCAGATCACACACTCTTCACCTTACCGAGTGACAAAGGTATAGTAGTCATTCTAGTATATGTTGATGATATCATCATATCTGGAAGTGACAAGGTAGGAATTCAAGATACTAAAGAATTTCTTAAGTCAGTTTTTGATATTAAAGACCTTGGAGAACTTAAGTATTTCCTTGGTATAGAAGTGTATAGATCCGATGAAGGACTGTTTCTATCACAAAGAAAATATGCACGTGATCTATTGAGTGAAGCAGGAAAGCTTGGAGCAAAGGCTGTGACCACACCACTTGAGGAAAACTACAAGACAGCCGGAAAGGGGGAGCCTCCATTCGAAGATGTCACGCGATATAGACGCCTAGTGGGTAAGCTTATATATTTAACCATTACTCGGCCTGATCTTTGTTTTGCTGTGAATCAGGTGAGTCAACACATGCAAAACCCAACTAGACATCACTGGAACATGGTGAACCGAATCCTCAAGTACATCAAAGGATCACCGAGACAAGGCATATGGATGGGTAGAAACAAGAGCACCGAACTGGTAGGATATTGTGATGCCGACTATGCTGGAGACCATGGGGATCGTCGTTCAACCACCTGGTACTGCACATTCTTAGGAGGGAACCTAGTCACCTGGAAAAGCAAGAAACAAAAGGTTGTCTCACTATCGAGTGCGGAGTCCGAGTATAGAGCCATGATGAAGCTAACCACTGAACTCATGTGGCTTAAGGCCTTATTGAAGGATCTTGGAATCGAGTCATCAACACCTATCACTATGCATTGTGATAATAAAGCAGCCATTCACATCGCCACCAACTCTGTATTCCATGAAAGAACGAAGCACATTGAAGTTGATTGCCACAAGGTGCGAGAGCAAATTCAATTTGGTGTCACTCTTCCATGCCATACCGAGAGCAAAGAACAACTTGCTGATATATTCACAAAGGCAGCCAGTCCACAAGTATGTGAATATATTCACCCTAAGCTTGGACTCATGGACCTCACTAAACCCTGAAATCCTACACTCTTTTTCCCTTAAGTATAGTTTTTCCCAAGTGGTTTTCTATACTAAGGTTTTTAATGAGGTAGGTGATCAATTGTTCAAGCTTGTGTCATGGAGTCCAATGACTAAGCTTGAGGGGGAGTGTGATTTGGGATTATGATCACCATTGTAAATTGAGATTGATAACATGGCCAGCCAGGCCACTTTGGTAGTCCAGTCGGGCCGTCCATACCTAGCCATCCATACCGAGCCAAGCCACTTTGGTAGTCCAGTCGGGCCGTCCGTACAATTGTGTTGTAAGGAGAGAGGAGCCCACTCAATGTCTCACATTCCTCTTAAGAAGACTTTCCAAGGTCTCTAGATCCTTCTTATCATACCGTTGGAGGGTTGATGCAAGCGGGAAGCAATTTTCAACTTAATAGTCACATGTAAAGTTAAGGGAAGGCTGTCACTATCAAGTCTTAATTACACTTAGCATCTTGTAAAGAATATTCTACAACTCATGTCTATATCTAGTTTGTACCTAGGATTGATTTAATCAAGAAGTGAGAATTTCTTCTTCTCCTACACTCTCCACACTCTCTCTCTCTCTCGTCCATACTTGCTTACTCTCATTCTCTTAATCTCTTTCATTATACTCTTAAGTTCCTTTTAATTCTCTAATCTTACAGTCGCCAAGTTTATACGAGAGTTTGAAGCTAGAGCTCAATCTATGGCTTCTAGATCCTGAGATGAGATCACCCTAGAAATGAAATTGCAACATATATATATGTAAGAAGAAAATAGATGAATTTAAAAGTTTTGTGTAATATGTTTCTCTGTTACTGCATTGTAGCCTTTTAAATTGATCAAAATCGAGGCGTGGTCGTTCTAGGGTATATGTGTCAAATATATCCTGACACATCGCATGTAACGCGTTAATTCTCATTTTGTTTTTGTCCTCTTTTAAAAGTGCAAAAGAACTTTACTTTTTGGTTTGGCAAAGTTATCGGTACAGTTTGGCCACAAAATTGAGGACACAACGAGGTCGGAATTACATGATGTCTTTGGGATCACCACTTTGGGTGGTATAGGGTCATATCTAGGCTTACCTGAAAGCTTGGGTGGGGCCAAAACCAAAGTCTTCTCTTTTGTTCGTGAACGACTTCAGAGTCGAACGAATGGTTGGACAGCAAATTTGCTTTCGAAAGGAGGGAAAGAAGTAATGATTAAATCTGTAGCTACTGCTGTGCCGACCTTTGTGATGTCTTGTTTTCGGATCCCTAAAACAATCACAGCCAAACTCACTAGTGCGGTGGCAAATTTTTGGTGGAGTTCTAATGGTCAGTCAGGGGGCATGCATTGGCTTGCTTGGGAAAAATTATGCGTTAGTAAACAGCTAGGTGGTCTAGGGTTCAGGAATGTGGATGATTTTAATTCGGCCTTGCTGGCTAAACAGCTTTGGCGTCTAATTGATGCTCCGGATTCCCTGTTTGCCAGGGTTTTTAAAAGTAGTTACTATAGGAATACGCATCCGTTTGATCCAATTAGGTCTTACTCCCCATCGTATGGGTGGAGGAGTATCTGTTCCGCTCGCTCTCTGGTTAACAAAGGACTTATTAAATGGGTTGGCTTCGGGGACACCATTTCAATATGGTCTGATCCTTGGGTGCCAGCTCAATCCCCGAGACCAGCTTTAAGTAGGGGCCCGGTAAAGGACCTCTCCCTTCAAATGACTCATTCAATTGATCGTCAGACTAACTCTTGGTGGATGGACATGCTCTCTGAGCATTTTGATCCAGACGATGTGGCTTTGATCCAGGCTATACCTTTAGGAGGTAATCAGAGGACTGACCTTTTCGGTTGGCATTTTACAAAACAGGGCGGTATACCGTCAAATCGGGCTATCACACTGCACGAATGGATGCAAAGCAGACTTTCAAGGCCTGTGGTTCTGGGCCGGAGATTACACCCCTTCTAGCTAGCGTTTGGAGGGTCCGTTGCCCTCCTAAAATTCAACATTTTATGTGGCAGGTCCTATCTAGTTGCATTTCGGTTTCGGCTAACCTGGGACGTCGAGGTATTGCCTGTGACATTGGATGTGTTCATTGTGGAGCAGATGAGGAGACAATAAATCATGCAATTTTTGTCTGCCCTCCAGCTCGTCAGGTATGGGCTTTAGCCCATGTTCCGGTGGGCCCACTATCCTTTCCAACGGAATCGGTGTATGCAAATGTGGACCATTTCTTAGGGCAGCAAAATCCAGGGGAAAATATTGTGGCATTTCCTTGGCTTATGTGGTATATTTGGAAGTCCTGAATGCACGCGTTTTTGAAAATATTATGGAGAAACTAGAGGATATTGTTAGGGTTGCAGAAGGAGAAGCTACAGGGTGGCAGAAGGCTCAACTCGAGGAGGATATCGACATCGCTCCTTCTATCCCTGTAGGGTTATCGGTTCTGGCAGCCACGGCCTCACTTCCAACCGTCTTCTCGGGTTACCGCTGCTTTATAGATGGTTCCTGGAAACAGGAGACCAATTTGCAGGCGCTGGATGGTGTTGTACCTCACTACAGGCTGCGTCGCCACTGATGGGTGCTAGGAGTTTTCGTCGAAGTCTATCTCCATTACATGCCGAAGCTGAAGCTTTCCTGTGGGCGATGCGGTGCATGATTGGCCATGATTTCCGGGACGTGGCTTTCTATACAGACTGTGCAGATTTGGTGAAGATGGTGTTTTCTCCTTCTGACTGGCCAGCATTCTCGACGTACTTGGACGACATCACGATGGATAGGGAAGAATTTTCTTCTTTCTCTTTATCTTTTATTTCAAGAAAAGCTAATGTAACTGCAGACTCTTTGGCACGCCAAGCGCATACCTCTCCGCATCATGTTCTGTTTGTAAACAATTTTCTTTCCCATTGGCTCGTTTGAGCTGATCTTTTGTAGAAAAAAAAGAAAAAAAACTTTACTTTTTGGTTCCTTAAAAATTAAAATGAATTGTGGGCCTCTTCTCAGTCGCTTCTCTTCCTCTTAGCCGCCCCTGCACTTTACAGACTTTAGTGTCATACACAACATAAAGTTGAGTTTCGAAACAAAAATCAAACATCCCACTTCTTCCGAAGAGCCAAGACGGGTGAGTACTTAGTTTTTTTTTTTTTTTTTGGTCATGTATGACATATTCACTCTCTTTTGGGGAAAATTCTTCAATATTGTTTTGTCCTTTTGGTCAGTATTTGGTTTTGTTCAAACGAATCTGGTCGGGCCTTTAATGGAGTTTAAGAGCTGAGACTTCTTGTTTGATATTTGATTTTTTATTTTATTTTATTGTTAACAGTATGCTTTCCCTTTGGTAAAATTCTTGAGTATTTGTCTGGTTCTGAGTTCTAACGAATCTGATGGGGCGCTTGGTAGTGACTTTTGAAGCTGATAACAAATCTCCACTTTGAGTCTTTAAAAGACACTTTTTTTTTTTTTAGTTTTGCAGGGGGCTTATGGCTTAGACACTTTTGTCGTTTGGAGTTGAGAAGCTTTGGTACCTCCTTGCCCAAGAATCTCAGCGATTCGAGGTAGTAAAAGTGCAAATTAATGAAGTTAGGGAACATCTAGATATGTTATCGGTATATTTGAAGGATGCAGATGCCAAGAAACATACAAGTGAAATGGTGAGAAAAACTGTGCAAGAGATCAAAGAAATAGTTTATGACACAGAAGATATAGTTGAAACCTTTCTTATAAAAGAAGAAGTTGGAAAAACAAGTGGCATCAAGGGCCGTGTGAAAAGATTGGCCTTGGGTATAGTGGACCGTCGGGAACTTGCTTCCTATTTTATAGCCATAAGAAAGAGGATCTCTAAGGTGACCCACGATTTGAAGAGTCTTGGCGTACAACAGGTCATTGTTAATCAACGGCATACTCAGATTCTACAGGAAGGACAAAGGGAAATGCGACAAAGGTTGTCCAGCAATTATGCAGACCATTTTGTGGGGTTGGAAAAGAATGTTGAGCAACTGGTTGGCTATTTGGTGAAGGAAGATGGCAGCCAAGTGGTTTCTATAACTGGAATGGGCGGTATTGGTAAAACCACCCTTGCAAGAAAAGTTTATGATCATGAGGCTGTAAAAAGTCATTTTGCAGGACTCGCGTGGGTATGCATTTCACAACATTTTACAAGGAAGTATGTGCGGCAGACGATCTTGCAGAAGCTTGGGCCAGAATATAAGGTGTTAGAGATGACCGAAGACGAACTTCAAGAAAAACTTTTTCGAGCTTTGGACACACAGAAGTCTTTGATTGTCATTGATGATATATGGAGAGAAGGAGATTGGGACATGATTAAACCAATTTTTCCACGGGACAAAGGTGACATCTTTTGTTACATACATTTTACATCATTGTCTTTTATATTCACGGGTTGGGGTAAAAACATTATGTTCATTTTTTTTTTTTGTTATATCTTTCATATATAGGTTGGAAGGTACTACTTACTTCTCGTAACGAGGGTGTTGCATTAAGAGCAGATCCAACATGTTTCACCTTTAAACCAAATTTACTAACTCCCGAAGAAAGTTGGACAATATTCCGAAGGATAGTGTTTCACACAGAAAATATTACCAGTAAGCTTTCAAGACAATTTAACTAACTGATCTTTGTTTTCTATGGTGATCATAATTGGTGATTAGAATTTTTTTTTACTTAGCATGACTATAATCCGCTTTTACTTAATAATATCTTTCTCAACCGTATAATCCTTCAGAAATTTCACCAAAACTTGATGATCTTGTGTAGAACATAAAGCTGATGAAGAAATGGAAGAGATGGGTAAGAAGATGATCGAACATTGTGGAGGTCTACCTTTGGCTGTTAAGGTTCTAGGAGGGTTGTTAGCTGCTCAACACACATTAAGTGAGTGGAAAAGGATATCTGAGAATCTTACATCTCACATCGGTGGAGGAACTAGCTTTAATGATAACAATATCAGTTCAGTTTACCAAATATTGTCTATGAGCTTTGAAGAGCTGCCTATTTATCTAAAGCTTTGCTTCCTCTACCTAGCCGGATTTCCAGGAAATGATGCAATAGATGTGAGAGAATTGTCCTATTATTGGGCCACAGAAGGAATACCGAAGTCGAGGTATTATGATGGAGAGACCATTCGAGAGCTCGCTGATGGATACATAGCAGAATTTGTGAACAGAAACATGGTTATTTCTAAACGAGACGTAAGGACATCAAGATTTGAAACGTGTCATTTGCATGATATGATGAGAGAAGTTTGTCTATTTAAAGCTGGAGAAGAGAATTTCCTACAAAATGTTAATGCAAGTACCGTTACCTCAAATAGTGCAAACTCTCGGTATCTAAGTGAACCTCGCAGACTCGTCATACATTCCTGTGATGATACATTTCTTATAAAGAATCCAAAAATTAGATCTCTCTCGTTCCGAGGGTCAAAGTGGATGGCATCAGGTTTATACTTTACAAAGGTACAGTTGATGAGGGTTTTAGATCTCTCTGGTGCAAGGTTCGAGGGAGGGAAGTTACCCTCTAACATTGGAAAGCTCATCCATTTACGGTACTTGAGTTTATACAATGCACAAGTATCTCATCTACCTTCTTCTATGCAGAATCTGAAGTTGCTCCTCTATTTGAATCTAAATGTGGAAGCAGGAGCTCCACTTGATGTGCCTAATATCTTGAATGAGATGCAAGAACTGAGGTACCTTTGGTTACCGTATAAAATACGTGATGAGAAAAAGTTGGAATTAGGTAATCTAATCAACTTAGAGACGTTAGAGAATTTCTCAACAAAGCATAGCAGCGTTGGGGATCTTCACTGTTTGACAAGGCTTGAGACTCTCTCAGTCTTATTCAACGACGAAGGGTGTACTAAAGAAACTCTATGTTCATCTCTAAGTGGGCTGAGACACTTGGAAAATCTTACCATTGATGGTTACACGAATGATGGAGAAGAAATCGTATTGGATTGCGTCAATCTCAAAAAACTGAATTTGACTCTATATATGCCAAGGTTACGTGATGTGCAAAGTTTTCCTTCTCTCCTTACAAGCATAAATCTGAAGAATTGTTGTTTGGAGGAGGATCCAATGCCTATTCTAGAGAAGCTACTTCACTTATATGAGGTCAAATTATCATTTAAATCTTTTTGTGGTAAGAGAATGGTTTGCTTGGGCGGGGGGTTTCCTCGATTACATATGCTTTCAATATTGGGACTATTGGAATGGGAAGAGTGGATCGTAGAAAGAGGCTCCATGCCCCTTCTTCATACTATGACTATTAGTGACTGTAAGAAACTAAAGGTATTTCCTGATGGGTTCAGATTTAGCTACAGTTTGAAGGATGTTTTTATGGACAATGAATGGAAGGAGAGATTGTCCAAAGGAGGAGAAGATTATTACAAAGTCCAACACATCCCTTTTGTTAAATTCTCTAGCGGATGTATTATGGAAACTATGTCTTCGTCTCTTGGTGATCACAGAGCTGGTTCAAGTGAAGTTCTTCCTATCCGCAGCCATGATGTTGACGAATCTGATCCTACGAAAGAGATGATGACTCAAGAATCAGAATGCATATTAGTCTTTTCATGCAATGACAGCCATGATGTGGAGGAATCACATTACATGGAAGCCATCTTAAAAGAGTTGCAAGAGCGGGGGGTCACACCTTTGACATATAATCTATCTGGTGGAGAGAATTTGAACGCAGATATGCTAGACAGATCTAGTGTTGGTATTATGGTACTTTCAAATAGTTACGTTTGTTCTACACAGTCCATGGATCATCTTGTGGTAATCATGGAGCACCGGAAAGCGAAAAACCTTTTGATTATTCCTGTATATTTCAAAGTAACACGTCAAGACATTTGTGGGTTGAAAGGCAAGTCTGAAGCAGCGTTTCTGCACCTTCAAAGTTCTGTCCAGGAAGACAGAGTTCAGAAATGGAATATGGCTCTCGCTGAAATAGCGTCCATAGATGGACATGAATGGACAAAAGGGTAAACTCATGACTTCTCTTAATTTGTACAATGTGCTTATTACCGTTTTCTAATTCTGAGTGCTTTTTGCAGGACGCTTGCGGAGGAAGTTGTAAAAAATGCATGCTTAAGGTTATATCTGAAAAATAACAAGAATCTGGTCAGAATCTTAGCACTGTTAAATCAGTCCCAACCTTCAGATGCTGACATTGTGGGGATTTGGGGTATGGCAGGAATAGGTAAGACATCTATTGCTCGAGAAATTTTTGGAAGTCTAGCTCCACAATATGATTTGTGTTACTTTCTACCAGACTTTGATCTAACGTGTCAAGTGAAAGGGCTGAGGCAAATGCGTGATGATTTCTTAGCTACTGTGTTTGGGGAAGAAAAACTAAGTATAGGGGCTTATGATATAAAACCGAGTTTCATGAGGGACTGGTTCCAGGGAAAAACAATTCTTGTTGTTCTTGATGACGTGAGTAATTCTAGAGATGCAGAAACTGTACTTGGAGGGTTTTTCTGGTTTTCTCATGGACACAGAATCATCTTAACCTCTAGGAGAAAACAAGTTCTTGTACAGTGCAAGGTTAAAAAACCGTACGAGATCCAAAAACTATGCGAGTTTGAATCTTCTCGTCTCTGCAAGCAATATTTGAATGGAGAAAATGTGGTCATCTCGGAACTTATGAGCTGCAGTAGTGGTATCCCATTGTCTCTCAATGTTCTAGGTTCCTCTGTATCGAAGCAGGATAGAAGCAATATGATGGAACATCTACAAAGCTTGCGGAGAAATCCTCCAACTCAGATTCAAGACGCATTTAAGAGAAGCTTTGGTGGACTAGACGAAAACGAAAAGAACATATTTTTGGATCTTGCATGTTTCTTCACAGGGGAGAACAAAGATGATGTGGTGCAACTACTTGATGATTGCGGGTTTTTCACATATTTGGGGATCTCTGATCTCATTGACGAGTCTCTCATTAGCGTTGTAGACAATAAAATAAATATGCCTGTTCCTTTTCAAGACATTGGTCGATTTATAGTTCATGAAGAAGACGTGAAACCATGCCAACGTAGCAGATTGTGGGACTCTAAAGACATCGCTAATGTATTGACATGCAATTCTGTAAGTTGAGATTTACTTAGTTCTTTGAGTTTTTAATGTTTTCCTACTTACGGGATTGTCTTCGTCAGGGAACTGACGCGATCGAAGGCCTTTTCTTGGATGCATCTGACTTGACCTGTTACCTTAGTCCTACTGTGTTTGGTAAGATGTATAGACTCAGATTGCTGAAGCTCTATGGGAACCAGTGCAAGCTAAGTTTATCTCAAGGCCTCGACACTTTGCCCGATGAGCTACGGCTACTTCACTGGGAGAATTACCCTCTGTAATGCTTGCCTCAAAATTTTAATCCTGCTAACCTTGTAGAGGTAAACATGCCTTATAGCAACATGGAGAAGCTATGGGAAGGGAAAAAGGTAAGTGTTTGACGTTATGGTGTTTTAAGCTGTTTACATTAATTTATAAACTTGCTTCTGATGGCTTATTTAAATTATTGATGTTGTGAAACAGAAGCTCGAGAAGCTAAAGAAAATTAAACTGAGTCACTCCAGAAACTTAGCTGACATTACGGTGTTATCAGAAGCCCTTAATGTTGAACATATTGATCTCGAAGGATGTACGAGTCTGGTTGACGTTAGCACATCTATTCCTCGTTGTGGGAAGCTTGTTTCCTTGAATATGAAAGACTGTTCACAGTTGGGAAAGCTGCCTGCCATGTTTAGGTTAACATCTCTCAAGCTCCTTAGTATGTCTGGCTGCTCAGAGCTCGAGGACATTGAGGATTTTGCACCAAACTTGAAAGAGCTATATCTATCTGGGACTTCCATAAGAGAACTTCCATTGTCAATCGAGAATCTTTCTCAACTTGTTACACTTGATCTTGAGAACTGCACAAGGCTTCAGAAACTACCAAACGGGATAAGCAACTTACGATCTATGGCGGAGCTTAAGCTGTTTGGTTGCACAAGTCTTGATCAAAGAAGCTTGGAATCTACTTAATTCGCCCATGAGAAGTTGAAAAAGGTGAGGTCACTCGGAAGGAAACAAAAAAGGTGTTTCACGGTTGGTAATCTTTTTGTGTTTCATTTTTACTTTGGTGCACGTATTGATGTTAAGGTTCCTTTTTTGCTCAGTATTATCAGTGATGCGTTGCATATGTGTTAAGTCTCGCCGGTACAATGTGAAATAGTTTGTAGAAAGCTTGTGTATTCATGTAGATGTAGAGTTGTATTTATACAAGTAGAGATAGAGATAGAGCTAAAATCCTAATGTGATCATGACTAGAGAAGCTAAGAAGATAAGTAGTAGAAAGATGTAGCATTATCTTAAACTATGTAGTAGTTATCTTGATACCCTCCCGCAAGCTGGAAGTGTGAGATTGCGAATACCCAGCTTGGAAAGCAAATCCGCGAACTGTGGTCCATGTAGCGGTTTAGTCAGAATTTCGGCGAGCTGAGTCTTTGAAGAAACTTGTTCAAGTGCGATGAGCTTGTCTTGGACGACATCACGAACTTGATGGCAGTTGGACTCTATATGTTTTGTCCGTTCGTGAAAGACTAGATTAGTGGCGATATAAATAGCCAACTTGCTATCACAAAACAAACGCATAGGACCAGGATAAGAGACGCAAAGAGAGTCGGCGAGCTCACAAAGAGTGTCAGACATAGCGCGGTATTCTGCTTCAGCAGATGAACGAGAGACTGTTTTCTGTTTCTTTGCCTTCCAATGAATAGGAGAGTCACCAACAAAAACAATGTAGGCACTCAGTGAGCGACGAGTGAGTGGACAAGCAGAGTAGTCAGAGTCACAGAAGGCAGAAACACGGAGATTTGGACTAGAACTTAGAAGAATTCCCTGACCAGGACAACCTTTGAGATATCAGATGACGTGAAGAGCAGCCTCCCAATGTGCCTCCAGCGGTTTATGCATAAAAGAAGCTAGCAGATGAATAATATAACTAAGTTCAGGTCGAGTGTTAGCCAGATAGATAAGGCGACCGACAAGACGACGGTGCCGAGGAACATCAGCAGATGGACCTTTAGCAACAACAAGACCATGATGTGGTTCAATCAGTGTTGGAGCGGGCTTGCAACCTAAGAGACCAGCTTCAGCAATAATATCCAGAGCATATTTGCGTTGTGAGAGAAAGAAACCAGCCTCACTCCTTGCAACCTTAATACCAAAAAAATATTTAAGATTGCCGAGATCCTTCATATGAAAACACCGATGTAGATAATCCTTAAACTGCTGTAGAGCCTTAGTGTTGTTGCACACAATGACAAAATAATCAACGTACACTAGAATATGAATGCACACGTTGTCCGGGCTTTGGAAAACAGAGAGTAATCCGCATACTTTTGCGAGAAACCAAACTCGCAGAGAACCGTGGTAAGCTTAGAGAACCAGCAACATGGAGCTTGGCGAAGGCCATATAAAGATTTCTTGAGACGACATACCTTTGTTGGATCAGAACAAGGATATCCTTGAGGGAGTTTCATGTAAAACTCTTCTGTGAGATCACCATGAAGGAAAGCATTGTGAACATCCATCTGATGGACCTCCCAATTCTTTGCAGCAGCAAAGACGAAGAAGAAAACGAACCGTCTTAAGCATGATAACAGGAGAAAATGTTTCTTTGAAATCGACACCCTCTTGCTGATTATTACCAAGAACCACCAAACGAGCCTTATGACGTTCCAACGAACCATCGAAACGATACTTGTTCTTGTAAATCCATTTGTTTCCAAGTGCTTTCTTGCTAGGAGGAAGATTCGTAATATCCCATGTGTTACTTATGTCGAGAGCATTGATCTCTTTGGACATAGCATCACACCAAACTTTTAATTTTGCAGCATCTTTATAAAACTTTGGCTCATCAGAAAGTAAGACAGCTGCCATGAACAACCGGTGCGATGGAGAAAAACTAGAATCAGTGTCAAAATCAGTAATAGGGTAAGGGGTCGTACCTGAGGCCGTTAGCGAAGAACCAAGATCAGTAGAGGAGAGTAGTGTAACAGGGTTATTATTTAGACGAGTAGAATGAGTCACATAGTCGCGTAACAAAACAGAGGGCAGTTTGCAATGATGTCCTTTACCAAGGAGTTCAGGCAGACCCGGAGAGGAAGTAGTTGGAGTAGTGAGAGAGACAACATGAGGTGTAGGAGCCGACACAGGAGGTGAAGATGGAGGCGGAGAACCAGGTGGAGGAGAATGCGGCAAAGATGAATCCGTTGGAGAGAGAGTCAGCGATGGACTAGGAAGCAACCAATCATCGACCATAGAATCACAAGAGTCCATTGGTGGCGTAACATAGTCAGTATCATCGACACCAGGGAAAACATCTTTAGAGAAGATAACATCCCTACTAGAGAAAAACTCATTGCTGTAAAGATCGTAGAGATGCCATGCCTTCTTGCCGTAAGGGTAGCCGACAAAAATGCACCCCCGGCTTCGATCTCTAAACTTATCTTTATCGCGGGAGCGGCGGTGTGCAAAACAGAGGCAACCAAAGATGCGTAGCTGAGTATTATCAGGAGCAGTGTTGAATAAGACTTCATAAGGTGATTTTCCCTGAAGAACTTGAGTAGGAGTGTAGTTTATGAGATGAGCTGCGGTTAGAATACTTTCTCCCCAAAAAGTGAGAGCAAGACGAGCCTGGAAGAGACATGCTCTAGCAACATTAAGGATGTGTCTACGTTTCCTTTTGACACGACCGTTTTGTTGTGGTGTATCCGAAGTAGGATGCACAATTCCTTGTTGTCTGATAGACTAGTTTTCACCAAGGGTATCAATTCCCTATGCAGTTGTAGTACAAAGGGTTATCAATCCAAATGGTTGGTATGCTAGCAGATAGGATGCAATCAGAATCAAGCAAGTCAAGCCAAGCAATAAGGGGATTTGGTTCTAATAATCCTGATATAAACAAAGCAAGAGAATATAAACAAGTAAACCAAATGACCTAAGCACTCGATGCAAGCAATCGAGTACAGGATCGAGTCGGGTGATCGAGTATGCAAGTGAACTATGAACAGCTCGAGGTATTACTCGATACAGGTTATCGTGTACCTGATCGGGTAAGTAGTCGAGTAAGTAAGGAAAATGCAAAGAATGAAATACGAAAGTTCCTAAGGATGGGGGTAATCAAATCCTAAGTGTTCTAGACCGATACGGATGCTTTACATGCCTCAAGCAATTATTTCCTAGACAATGAATCTCTAAAACCTTGCCACCACACTGTCGCACTATTAACAATCAACCTTGAACATACTACCACACTGTCGCACTAGCAATATGAACAAGCAGGCATTAAGAACAATTCATTTTTGTCAATATACTTAGACTTATCTGATTTTGTCACTCAAAGTTAAGTATACCTCTAGCATTGACCTAATCAAGCATTTTATCTACTCCTTTCGGCCTGTAGCATT
>NC_025689.1:18682288-18686780 GCF_000633955.1 Camelina sativa
TTTTTTTTTTTTTTTTTTTTTTTTTTTCTTTTTAGGAGACTATAGCAAGAACTTTTTCTTTCTCTTTTTTTTTTTTTACTTAGAAACTTAGAGCTAATTAATTCTAACCTTAGGGACTTTTCTCTCTTTGTTTTTTATATTCCACAACCCATCCCCAAATAAACATTCTAACCACCTATCTTTCAAAATAGAATCTATTAGCTAGTTCAAATCTAACTTAGCTAAATCAAGAGGCAGTTCTTTATCGTTCTCAATACTCTCAAGGTTTCACAACTTATAGCACAATGGGTAGGACAAATGAATCGGGTTAAACGAAACGATTGGTAAAAAGTAGAGTGCTAACCCGAGTTTTAGAGTTACCATGAGCAAGTATTCAAGTTCCATAAGCAAGACAATTAAAGTTCAAATTAAATCCAATAATATAGAGATGTTCTAATGTTCAAGCAAGTGGAGGAAGCATTCAATCGACACAAAGGGTCTAAGCAAAGATTTTTCATTTTTTTCCAAAGATTGATCTAGCAACAATGAACTGTGACTAAGGGCTATAGCTTCAATCCTAAGGTTTGATTTTTAAACAAGGTGGTTTTAATCATTGTCCCCTAAGATGCATATGCAACAATCCTATATGAAACAAACTAGACTCAATCCTAATATGTAAATGCAACTACATGAACACTCTTTTTTTTTTTTTTTTTTTCTAATTTTCAAATTTTTGTTTTTGTTTTTTAATGCAAATAGATGCAGACTCAAATGAATAAAACTAGCATGCAAAAATTTGAAATAATAAAAATAAGAAAATAAAACACAATGTTAAATACATTCTAGGACCCTCCCCCAAACTTAAATTACACAGTCCCTGTGTAAATAAAAGTTGGAAAAGAATCCAAGAATCACCCAAAATGAATTAAACTAAATGCAATGTTATATACAAGTGTTGGATGAAATTGGTACCTCATGGGTTGGTGAAGAAGGAGGTTGCAGCAGCCTCCATGCTTGCCAACGTATAGCCAGGGTCGTCGCTGGCGTCAGCAGTTGCCGGTGTTTGCTCGTCAGAGAGCTCAGATATGCGTACAGACAACTTGCTCGGACCAGCATCCGAGGTGTTGATCGAGGGTGGGATCGCGTAGCTCATCGGGTAGGGCATCGGGTAGTAGGATGGAAATGGCGGAAGAGGCCCAGAATGATCACCAGTGTATCCACTCGCAGGGTGCATCGTGTACGACATCGTGTATGGCATTCTGGTGCGGAGGAGGGAAAATTCCAGCATAATCACCCGATTGGGTGCTCGATGGGTGCATCGGATAGTGCATCGTGTACCCTATCGGATTGGGTGTCGGGTAAGCGTCAGAGTGGCTTTTCATCGATGCTTCTGGTCGGGTGAGGTCTTTCTCAGCTCGGGGCTCGTACGATGATGCTCTTTGAGGTTCCGGAGGTGGCAGTCCTCGAGTTCCTCCTAGCGGTCCGCTTTTTCCCATCCATGTAGGTGCTTGTGCCGAGGTAGGAGCTGAGGCACAGCTTGCCTTGTCTTGCAACTCCTTAATCTGACCTCCCATTACCTTCACTGAACCGGCAAGATCCTTCACCTTTTTCACCAGGAACTTGTTCATCTTCTTCAGCCAGCCAATTCTCTTGTGAGCTTCCCTCACTCCGACTGGTTGCTTTTGAGAGCATGTGTACTCCTCAAAATCAAACTCCTCCGAGCTATCGCCTTGTCTCTGCCCGGTCTCTTCTCTCTTCTCAGCCTCGGATTCCTCCATCGGGTTGTACAGCTCTTCCAACGGTGGTGCGAAGTCAATGTTGTGCCCTAACCGAACCTTGGTGTATACGACATTGGGTAAAATCATTTTAGCAGCTCCGGCGGTTGGATGGACAAACTTGAACAATGCCATGTCATTAGGCCTCTCATAGAGCAAGAATCTCGCCAGCACGAGGTAGTCCGCATCCAGCCACCTTGGTTCGTGGACAATTCCCTTTAAGGGCACATCGCATGCCACTAAGATTGGTGTAACTAGCCCCCCAATAGAGATCTCTCCGCCTCCTTCTCTTCTTTTCACAGCCCACGATTTCAAGTACAAGAATTGATCGAGTAGCACGAACAACATACTAGTATCAGCTATGTCTCCTACTAGCGGTGTTCCATCCCTAGCACTATCCAAAACTCCACACAATGCGACATCCAATAACTGAAGCTCATGGTCGTTCACATTCCCAGTCTCTTTTCTAGCAAAAAGAGTGCATGCGAGGGACTTGTGAAAATACCTCAAAACAGGGCTCCTTATTTGAGCAGATTTGGAGTTGGTGGACTTGTAGGGGTGCCTGTCTCCTATTGTCAGCCATAGGGACCTCATCTCTTCCTTGCTGACCTCCATACCTTCCCCACTACCAGCCTTGAAGCCATACAGCGTCTCCATCTCTTTGAAAGTCATCTGGTACTCCGTGTTCCGAATGGAGATGGTGATGAACCCGATCCCCCCATCGGGTAGTAGGGTCGGGTGATCCTCGAAATAGTGCAGCTTCAGGGTGAAAGGAAGTGGACCGTCTCCTCTTCATAAGCTTCTAGATGGGATCGCATCATATTGCCCAGGTGGCACATATCGAACAAAAACTCGACGTCTCTAGCGATTCCAAATTGCTTCATTGTCTCACGGTGAGGGTATCGGGTACCAACGAAGCTCATCTTCCGAAAGACCTTGAATAGTCTAGCCGGAGTGTCGACTTCCTTTTGCTTAAGCCTCCGCGAAGCTTGGCGGGTTCTCTCTCTATGCTCCTCTTCTCTTTCTCTTTCCTCCTCCTCAGCGTGTTGATCTTCTTCAACCACTGCTCTCTCAGCCACCTTCTCAGCATTCTCCGAAGCCGGTCTCTTCCCCCTTGCAATTGCGGCTCTACTCCTTGATCGAGAGGTTTGGATCTCACCTTGTTTTTCTCCTCCAGCATCAGAATCGACCTCCATAGGGTTGGTAAGTGTCTTTTCGGACGTGGACAGGTCCCTACGTCGAGGAGAACGGCGGACAGCACTCGCCATTGGACTCGGTGAGCGAACTCGGGGGCTTACTCGATCGGTTACTTGAGCATCAGGTCGGGTGGCGGATCGAGTTGTGCATCGGGTTGGGGAGGCTAAACGTCCACCTAACGGTCGGGAACGTGGAACGTTTCCTCTTTCTTGGGGTTGTTGAACTTCGGCGGCGTCTCCTCTGGTTGTAGCAGCAGCGGAGGTAGATCTTCTTCCTTTCCTTTGGTAGGTTCTAGCGGTTGGCTCCATATCGATTACTTGAGAAGAAAAAGAAAAGCTAGTTCTTGGGATTAATAGGGTTAGTCTCCAAAGAAAATCGAGTAAGACTTGAGGTTGAGAGATAATAGAAACTATGAAACACAAAAGCTTTAGGGTTGAGAGAAACTTATCGGTGATGCTTGGGGAGAGAAAGTCGAGACCCTTAAATAGGCTAGGGTTTGGTTGGTGGGCTTCGCCGAGAGTGGGCTTGGCTTGTGGAATTCGGATTCCACTCGCTACCCGAGCAGGGACACGATCAGGCGCGTCGAGTACGGTGTCGGGTTGACCCTCAGGTTTACCAATTTCCTCTTCCCAATTTTCCATTTTTTTTTTATATAAAATTTGAAAAAAAAAAAAAAAAATAGAAGAATTAAATAAAAGTAAACAAAGCAAATAGACTAAAATTAAAAGATACCTTTGGGACTTCCTCCCTAGTGAGGTTGTTTAAAGTCACTAAGCTTGACTCTTCATGCTCCTTAAGTATGGGATCCGTGTGGAAGAGGTTCTGGAATCATCTCCACTACAATAGTTTGGTCTAGAAGATCTGCCAGATTTTGGTCCAGGTTCCATGGCAAATGTAGTGTTGACCTCTTTAAGATGTAGCATTTTTCTTTGTTTTGTCCTGGTGGAGAAAGCTTGACCCTCTATGGTTGGTCTCTTAGCCCCTTTCTTCACATCAAACTCCATCTTGAAGTCCTCACCATGTTCTATCCTGATCTTGCCTCATTTTACTTCGATAATCGCACCAACTGTTGCCAAGAATGGTCTTCCTAAAATCAGTGGATCATTCGATTCCTTGTCCATATCCAGGATCATGAAGCCGGTAGGCACTTCCAGTCTCCCAATCCTTGGGGGAAGATTTTCCAAAATGCCTATCGGATGTCTTACCGTTCTATCAGCTAGAACCAGATACTGCTTACTTGGTTTGAAGTCGGTGAATCCCAGCTTGTTAGCAACTGAAAGCGGCATAATGCTGACCGAAGCTCCAAGATCACACAAACAGCTCTTGAAAATCCGAAATCCTATTGAACATAGCAATGTGAAAGAGCCAGGATCTTCAAGTTTTTCCTCAATTCTTACCTCGGGATCTAAACAAATTCCACTTCTCAGAATTTCAAATCCGATCTCCTTGACAGCCTCCTTAACCTCATCCTCCAATCTAGCTGCTTCCTTTGCAGCTTCCTGCTGAAGCTCATGTGGGAGCAAAAGCTTAGGTGGTGGAGC
>NC_025689.1:18687711-18687839 GCF_000633955.1 Camelina sativa
TTCTTCAGTTTGTGATTCTCGAACCAGTGCTCGATCATCAACTCGATCAGTCTCTTCGGGTGAAGGCTCGAGTTCATACTTGGATATATAGTATTTGGCCTCTTTCTTCATTGAGTCATCCACATCCT
>NC_025689.1:18687899-18689153 GCF_000633955.1 Camelina sativa
TGGCTTGAGCAGTCGCATAATCCTTGGGGTTTTGAACAGCTTTTCCCGGCAGTTAATTGATCTTTGGTGCAGGTTGGTTTTTGTGGTGGCCTTCCAAGTATCGAACTTTTGTGTTAAGTGACTCGTACTTGGCATTGAGGTCATTGTATCATGAGTCGATCTTGTTGCTCATTTCGGCGAATCGTTTCGCGATGTCCATAGAAGCTGTAGTTTGTTGCTGAATCATTTGCTGAATAAGACCACGTAACTCGGCTTCTTGTGACTGGGTCGGTTGACTTTGGTGTTGTTGAAACCCTGGTGGTTGGTTGTAGGTGCCTTGGTATGGTTGCTTAGGCGCATAGCCTTGGTTGTATTGGACAAAAGGCTTCTGTTGGGTCTGGTTCCCTTAAACTGCAGATGGGTAGGTTTGGTCTTGAGGATTTGCAACATTCGGGTTCCGATATGATAGATTTGGGTTCGGCTTGAAGTTGTTGTACCCTCTGTTGTACCCTCCTTGGTTGTTGATGTAGTTAACATCCTCTAGCTGCATAGTCTCCCCATCTTGCTGTTGAAACTGCTCTTCCTCTGATATAGCATGGATATGCTTCTGCTGGTTAAGGAGCTGATCGAGCTTGTCGTTGAGGGCTTTCATGTCCCTCTTGTACTTGGCATCTTCCTCTCCTGTAGATCGCACAGAGCGATCATATTCCTCATTGTAGTTTCCATCAGATTGAGCCAAGTTCTCAACTAGGTCCCAACCTTCATCAACATCCTTGTTGAGGAAGTTACCATTGCTTGCAGTGTCCAGCAACATCCGTATCTTGGGGACCACTCCTCGGTATAGTGTGCTCAGCAATGAAGCGTTACTGAAGCCGTGATGTGGACATCGAGTTGTGTACCCCTTGAAACGTTCCCAAGCTTCATTGAACGTTTTGTTGTTCTTCTGTACAAAGCTGGAAATTTCATTGTGCAGCCTTGCTGTTCTGGAGTTTGAGAAGAATTTGGCCAGGAATGCCTTCTTGCACGCTTCCCAAGTGGTGATGGACTCTTTAGGGAGCGATTTCTCCCAGATGTGTGCTTTATCTCCCAAAGAGAATTGGAAAAGCCTGAGCTTGAACCCATCTTCAATGACTCCATTTATCTTAGTTAGGCTACAGAGCCTATCAAATTCATCCATATGATCCAATGGGTCCTCCATTGGCAGTCCATGAAACTTTTTGCTTTGTATCATCTGGATGAGACTACTCTTGATCTCAAAATTGTTGTTCTGCACAG
>NC_025689.1:18690608-18727498 GCF_000633955.1 Camelina sativa
TGACTCCATTTATCTTAGTTAGGCTACAGAGCCTATCAAATTCATCCATATGATCCAATGGGTCCTCCATTGGCAGTCCATGAAACTTTTTGCTTTGTATCATCTGGATGAGACTACTCTTGATCTCAAAATTGTTGTTCTGCACAGCTGGTGGCACAATGCCATTCCTCTGAGTGTGAGTAGTCAGAGCATCTCCTGCTCCTATGTTGGTCCTTGCTTGAGGAGCTGGCGGACCGTTCTGATTATTCATCGTCTCCTTAATGGTTTCTAGTTCCGGTTGAACTTGTTGTCGTCTGAGTAGCCGAGGTCTGTCGATGTTGTCGATGAAAGGACTCAGGTTCTAGCTACCTCTGGATCGTGTTTGCATGTACAGGCAAGTATTAGAGTGTGTACTCGAGAATCAACTCGATCAGGTGATCGAGTGTTGGGTCGGGTGTTTGCTCGGGTTTTGGTACCTGAGATTCAAAACAAACAAAGATGAAAGCAAACAAGTCAGTATCCGAAACAAATTTAAACAAACGAACTTGATCTAGCAAGTCCTGAAATCCTAAACGTAGCAAAAAGAAACAACCAAATGGCAACGACGCCAAATTGATAGACTAGTTTCCACCAAGGGTATCAACTCCCTATGCAGTTGTAGTACAAAGGGTTATCAATCCAAATGGTTGGTATGCTAGCAGATAGGATGCAATCAGAATCAAGCAAGTAAAGCCAAGCAATAAGAGGGTTTGGTTCTAATAATCCTAATATAAACAAAGCAAGAGAATATAAACAAGTAAACCACATGACCTAAGCACTCGATGCAAGCAATCGAGTACAGGATCAAGTTGGGTGATCAATTCCTTGTTGTCTGATAGACTAGTTTTCACCAAGGGTATCAATTCCCTATGCAGTTGTAGTACAAAGGGTTATCAATCCAAATGGTTGGTATGCTAGCAGATAGGATGCAATCAGAATCAAGCAAGTCAAGCCAAGCAATAAGAGGGTTTGGTTCTAATAATCCTAATATAAACAAAGCAAGAGAATATAAACAAGTAAACCACATGACCTAAGCACTCGATGCAAGCAATCGAGTACAGGATCGAGTGGGGTGATCGAGTATGCAAGTGAACTATGAACAGCTCGAGGTATTACTCGATACAGGTTATCGTGTACCTGATCGGGTAAGTAGTCGAGTAAGTAAGGAAAATGCAAAGAATGAAATACGAAAGTTCCTAAGGATGGGGGTAATCGAATCCTAAGTGTTCTAGACCGATACGGATGCCTTACATGCCTCAAGCAATTATTTCCTAGACAACGAATCTCTAAAACCTTGCCACCACACTGTCGCACTATTAACAATCAACCTTGAACATACTACCACACTGTCGCACTAGCAATATGAACAAGCAGGCATTAAGAACAATTCATTTTTGTCAATATACTTAGACTTATCTGATTTTGTCACTCAAAGTTAAGTATACCTCTAGCATTGACCTAATCAAGCATTTTATCTACTCCTTTCGGCCTGTAGCATTATAAACGCCCTAGATCTAGTCTCAACATGTCGGTCTGTTGACCGCATTAAGAACATCAACCTAGAAGGAAATTTATTTACCATAACAATCAACTAAAACATCCTAACCGGTCAAGAACACCTAATCATCTATCCCATCCCTAGAAACTTTACTACACTACTCGGACATAGAAACGAATGATAAAGCCATAGAAATAAACGAAAATGACATTAATAAAAAGATAGAGTAGAGTAGAAAAGAGTAAGGATCAAAGATCTATGAAAAACTACAAAATAAAAGTGCAAAAACAAGAAAAATATGTTGAGCCGCTCAGTTCTCTCACAGACGCTCTCGCTCTCTGGTTTGAGGGTCTGCGGCGTGCTCGTTTGCGAGCTAGGGAAAGAGGGGGTTTATATATGGAAACCCATTTGACCTAGCTTCCCAGACCTGCCCGATAGTCTACTCGATGGGGTACACGAGGCTTGAGTCGGGTAACTCCTCGGGTGGACCTTCGGGTTGCTCTTCGCGCTCTTGGATCCTCTTCGATCGTGTTGGGGTTCGGACTTGTTCTTGTAGCTCGATGGCTCCTTCGGGTACATGCTCGAGTTGTCCTTGTTTTTCCCCATTTTAGGCTCTTTAGCACCTGTTTTCATCCAATATATGCAAATGCAGAAATGCAATACCCTAAATGCTCTAAAACTTGATTCCTACAGTAAATGGTCTAAAAATGCTAAGTTAGAGGTATGAACAATGCAAAATATGGACAAAAAAGGATGCTAAAAACATGTAAATTAGAGTGTTATCATTGTCTGAAAAACAAAGATAAGACCTTGAATTCACTACCATTATCCGTGTTTACTGTCCTGACACGATTACCAAACTGGCGTTCACCGTAAGCCACAAAATTCTTAAGTAATTGAGCAACTTCCGATTTTTCTAACATCAAATAGGTCCACACAGCACGTGAGTAGTCGTCAAGAACAGTTAGAAAGTGTCGTGCACCACAAGAAGAGGGAATCCGATATGGTCCCCAAACATCACATTGTATTAGTGAAAGAGAAGAAGACGCTTTGGTTGTACTATTATTAAAAACCTCACGTGTTTGTTTAGCACGGAAACAAATTTCACAAGGATGAGTATGTGAAGCAAAAGACTAGTCAGTGAAAACCGGTAAAGAAGATAAAACACGAGAAGAAGGGTATCCGAGACGGCGATGCCAGAGTTTTGAAGAAGAGATTTGATGAGCAGCGGTCCGATGTACCCGTGCAGCGGTGACACCCGTAAAATAATAAACCCCGTCATGTTCCTCACCCGTTCCAATCAGGGTCTTTGTAAAACGGTCCTGCAAGACGCATAAGGTGTCAGTAAATATGGCAATACAACCGGTTTGTTTAAGCAAACGTGAGACAGAAATCAATGTGCAATTGAAATTAGGGACATAGAGGACATAAAGTAGATAGTAATCTCGGCTTATGACATGTTTGCCGCATTTTACGGCCCGAGAAGATTTTCCATCCGGAAAAGTAACAGCAGAGGGTAGAATGTCGAAGACGTCAGTTAGAAGAGATAGATAGCCAGTCATGTGATGAGAGGCTCCTGTATCAATAATAATATCATAGAGGTTTGCTTTACCGGACAGCTTTTCAAAAGAGATCGTAGTACGAGGTGTTTGGAGTAGTTGTAGAAGTTGAGTGATCTGATCGGTGTTCCATCCCACGTTCGATGGAGTTGTGGCATTGTTGGAGATAGCACGAGGAGGATTTGATCTGCCACGACCACGACCAGAGTTGCAGAAACGATTGCCACCACGACCACGTTGTCCAGAACCAGAGGAAGCGTTTTGACGTTGTTGCTCTTGCCACCACTCAGGGTAACCATGAAGAAGAAAACACTCTGAATTGTCATGTCCTTTGCGAGAGCAGTATCGGTTTGGATCACGGGAACGAGCAGAAGCAGCAACAACAATAGAACCACGAGAGTCATCAAGTTTGGAGCCATCTGCAGTAACAGAGAAGCCAACAACTTCGGCTTTAACTTCGGTGGTGCGAGCAGAGTTGAGATGTTGTTCTTCACGAATGACACGGGAGTAGACGATGTTGAGGTCAGGTAGAGGATCTTCATCAATAATCTTAGAGTGTACGTTGCGGAAACGTGATTCATCAAGGCCAAAAAGAAATTTATGAACCCTTATGTCTTCACGTTCTTTCTCAATTTCAGGTGAGGTATCACTTGAGCAGGAACGTGTTATCTTCAAGGTGTCAAGATCTTCCCAGAGTTTGGAAGGACGACCAAAAAACTCTTGAACAGTTTGGCCGTTCTGACGACAATTGTTGATTTTATTGCGGAGTTGATGGATGCGGACACCACTTTTGACAGAGAAGCGGTGTTGTAGATTATCCCAAAGCTTGTGTGCTTCAAGAACAAAGGTCACTGTAAATCGGATTTTAGGGTCTATGGACGTACGGATCCACCCAACAATCATCGAGTTGGTTGCTAGCCAACGAGAAAGATCTGGATCCGCAGCAGGCTTAACAAAAGATCCATTAATGAATCCAAGTTTATGTTTAGCCTGCAACGAATTAGAAAGCTCTGTTGCCCATTCGGAGTAGTTATCTCCTTGAAGGAGAACAGAGGTGATAAGGGCACCAGGGTTGTCGGATGGATGAAGGTAGTAAGGAGAGGGCTCCGTTGATGCAGAAGTAGATGCAGGAAGAGCTGGAGGTGTAGAAGTGTCGTTAGGAGGAACAATAGTACTTTCAGGATTGGTAGCCATAGTTGTAGAACGTAGGAGAAGCTTTGAAAAATTTAGATTTTAGAGAGCTCTGATACCATGAAATAGTTTGTAGAAAACTTGTGTATTCATGTAGATGTAGAGTTGTATTTATACAAGTAGAGATAGAGATAGAACTAAATCCTAATGTGATAAGGACTAGAGAAGCTAAGAAGATAAGTAGTAGAAAGATGTAGCATTATCTTAAACTATGTAGTAGTAATCTTGATACAATGAGCACTATGGTAGCTGCATTGTATTACCGGTGCTTATAGACTTATAGAGTAACAATATTTGCCTCTGCTTCTTTAAACTTCTTTTTTTTTCTATGAAAAAGCACGTCGTCTATACAGATGATCTGTATGTGCGAAAAGCAATTCCAAGAGGTGATTATTGTTGATATAGTAACTTTAAGAAAAAAAAAATTATATCAATATTGTCTCTGTACAAAGCTCTGTTGATTAGATCCCACACAAAATAGTATTTTCTTGTACAGCCGGGAAGGGCATAAAAAGCAAAATATTGAAGGAATTTAAAGACTATTAAAGACTACATAAATGTAGATCATGCATGATGATCAACATCAAATCATCATGAAATGTAGAGAATCCGGAAAGGGCATAGAAAGCAAAATTGAACATGACTATGGTGGCAAAAGGGAAAGAAGGCTCAGAGAGATAACATCTCATGAGGAGAAAATCATCCCGGCCTCGAGATAATATAGTGCCAACCATTTTTTCGTGAACAGAAGTTACATAACACCAAGGCTGTGACTAAACATTATAGATGAATAAATAACATATATATATATATATATCTATTTTTGACAACAATGAAAAAATTTAGCTCATGAAAGCCAATTGGGAAGAGAGTCATTTACAAAAGTACTAACATGCGGTTGGGTACGAACTTGTAGTGCCAGACGATCCGCAAGCACATTGTCCTTCCTCAAAATCAAGGTCAAGGAGAATGTCGAGAATTCTTCCATGTCCACCTTGAATAAATAACATATTTGTATAAAACATTATGAACATAAGTTGTTACATAACATAACATATTTGAATAAACATAACACATTTTGGGATTATACAATTTGGTTTTAATAAAGGATAATAAGTTTAAAATTTGGGCCCTGAAACGTTTTGGGCCTTTAAACTTTTGGGCCCAGCTCAATTTCTTCTCTTCTTGCGCCGGCAATTTTTTCTCCACTGAAACATTTTTCGAAACAAAAATCAACCCATCTCACACTCCATCCAAAGAGAGAAGACGGCTGAGTTCCTTGGTGCTTCAGAGAGGTGAGTACTTAGTAGTTAGTCCTCTTTGTCTGTCTTTGTGATCCTGACTCTTCAGTATTTGCTTTTGTTCAAAACGAATCTGAAATTTTCAGTTTTCTTGACTTCATGCTTTCTTCTTGGGAAAATTCCTCAATAATTCCTCACTACTTAGTCTTCTTGGTGTGTTTAATTTTAACGAATCTGATAGGGGCTTGGTAGTGTCTTAGGAGCTGACAAACATATCTTTATTTTAAGAAACCTTTTGATAAATGCTACAGGGGATTTATGGCCGAGACACTTTTGTCATTCGGATTCGAGAAGCTTTTAGACCTCATTTTCCGAGAATCTGAGCGATTTCAGGGAGTTGAAGAGCAGTTTAATGGATTAAAAAGTGAACTAGAGACGTTAAGAGGCTTTTTGGAAGATGCAGATGCCAAAAAACATACAAGCACAATGGTGAGAAACACTGTGAAAGAGATCAAAGAGATTGTTTATGATGCAGAAGATATAATCGAAACCTTTCTTCTAAAAGAAGAACTTGGTAAAACAAGTGGAATCAAGAAACGTATTAGACAACTTGCTTGTGTTATTGCTGATCGTAGGGGACTTGCTTTTGATATGGAAGCTCTCAGTAAGAGGATTGCTAAAGTGATTCGCGATATGCAGATTCTTGGTTTTCAACAGGTCATTGTCAGTGAAAATGTTACGCAGTCTATACATGAAAGAGAAAGGGTTATGCGGCATACGTTTTCTAGCGATTATGAAGACCATCTTGTGGGGTTGGATAAGAATGTTGAGCAATTGGTTGGCTATTTGGTAGAAGAAGATAGAAGTCAAGTGGTTTCTATAACTGGGATGGGTGGTATTGGTAAAACTACCCTCGCAAGACAAGTTTTTAATCATGAGACTGTAAAAAGTCATTTTACTGGATTGGCGTGGGTATGTGTGTCGCAACAGTTTACAAGGCAGTATGTCTGGCAGACGATCTTGCGGAAACTAAAGCCACATCTGGTGTTAGAGATGACAGAAGACGAGCTTCAAGAGAATCTTTTTCAAGTGTTGGAAACACAACAGTCTTTGATTGTTCTTGATGATATATGGACAGAAGGAGATTGGGACATAATCAAACCAATTTTTCCACGGGAAAAAGGTGATATATTGGTCATAAAGCATTAAGCTCCGTTTTGGGTTAGGGGCTATGTAAAAGAAGTCAATTTTTTGTAGGTTGGAAGGTACTACTTACTTCTCGTAATGAGGGTGTCGGATTACATGCAACTCCAACATGTTTCAACTTTAGACCAGACTGTCTAACTCCTGAAGAAAGTTGGACACTATTTCAAAGAATAGCATTTCCTAGAGTTAAAACTAGCGGTAAGCTTTCAGGACTTGTTACTTAGGATGACTACAATCCTCTTTTCTTAATAATATCTCGATGACACTAATGTAATTTTTCACCATATCTTGATGATGTTGTGTAGAGCATAATGCTGATGATGAAGAAATGGAAGAGATGGGTAAGCAGATGGTCAAACATTGTGGAGGTCTACCTTTGGCTGTTAAGGTGTTAGGCGGTTTGTTAGCCGCACAATACACATTTCGTGTGTGGAAAAGGGTATATGAGAATATCGGATCCCACATTATTGGAGAGACTAGCTTCAGTGACAAAAATATCAGTTCAGTATATCAGATTTTGTATATGAGCTTTGAAGAGCTGCCTATTTATTTGAAGCACTGCTTCCTCTACCTTGCTCATTTTCCAGAAGATTATGCAATAGATGTGGGGAATTTGTACTATTATTGGGCTGCAGAAGGAATACCAAGGCCAAGGTATTACGATGGAGCGTCTGATCGTGAGGTCGCAGATGGATACATAGAAGAATTGGTAAAGAGAAATATGATTATTTCTGAACGAGACATTATGACTTCGAGATATGAAACATGTCAGTTGCATGACATGATGAGAGAAGTTTGTCTGCGTAAATCAGAAGACGAGAATTTTGTACATATTGTTGATGCAAATACTGGAAACTCTCAGTCTCCATGTATATCCCGCAGACTCGTCATAGATTTGCCTGGTCATAGGTTTAATATGGAGGTGCATATGCTGAATCCAAAACTTAGATCTCTCTTGTTTATCAAGCAGCTTCCAAGGTTAGATAAGATGTCAACAAGTTTATGCTTTACACGGCTACAGTTGATGAGGGTTTTAGATCTCTCTAGATGCCGGTTTGATGGAGGCAAGCTACCCTCTAGCATTGGAAAGCTAATCCACTTAAAATACTTGAGTTTATACCGTGCATGGGTATCTCATCTACCTTCTTCTATGCGGAATCTTAAGTTGCTTCTTCATTTGAATCTGGATGTATTGGGATGTCCAATCTACATGTCCAATTTCTTGAAGGAGTTTCAAGAATTGAGATACCTCTACTTACCGTGGGAAATACAAAATAAGACAAAGTTGGAATTGGGTAATCTAATCAACCTGGAGACGTTGCATAATTTCTCAACAAAGCATAGTAGTGTTACGGATCTTCAACGTATGACAAAGCTAAGAGGTCTCTCAATCATATTCAACAGCGAGGAGTGCACTATGGAAGCATTGTCTTCATCAGTAAGTGAATTTAGACACCTGGAGAGTCTTATTATATATGGTTATAAGGTATACGCTCCCAATAGTGATGAAGAAGGATTTGTTTTGGATTGTCGTCATCTCAAACAGCTGAATTTGACTATATATATGCCCAGTTTACCTGATGAGCAACACTTCTCTTCTTACCTTACAACCATATCTCTACATCATTGTCGTTTGGTGGAGGATCCAATGCCTATTTTAGAGAAGATGCTTCACTTAAAGGTGGTTACGTTATGGCATAACGCGTTTGTTGGGAGGAGAATGGTTTGTTCGAGTGGTGGGTTTCTTCAGTTGCAGAAGCTTATATTGAAAGAACTAAGTCAGTTGGTAGAATGGATAGTGGAAGAAAGGTCCATGGCTCTTCTTCGCACTATGACTATTCGTCACTGTGAGAGTTTAAAGGAGCTTCCAGATGGGCTGAGATTTATCACTTCCTTGAAAGAACTGAGCATCTATACATCTAAGTGGGAATTTTTGGTTAAACTGAAAGAAGGAGGACAAGATTACTACAAAGTCCAACACATTCCTCTTTTGAAAATTCCTGTATTTGACAAGATTACTTCAGACGAGGACTCTCCAACAATAGACAACCAGGTAATATGTTCTTTCCCCAATCAAATTCTTGTGTTATTCCACGAGAATTCCACATTTACTATTATGAAAATGGCTAGATTAATAGTGCGTTCGCATGGTCTGGAAAAAGAATATAGGATAGCATGACTTAACTTTTTTGTGAAAACATTGATACTTAATGTTCTCTTTTTGTTTTTTAAGGCGAATATCTTCTGAAGCGAAGATGTTTTCAAGTGGATCATGATCGTGGGAGAAGAGTATTATTATAAATCCTTATACAATAATAGTATCAATACTCTTCTTCCCTTGTGCCTTGGAGAGCTGAGTAGTTTTCGGTATTACATTTGATTCTCATTACTTTCTGATTTCTTATTGAGAGAATTCTTCTAAGATTTCTCATATGGTCCTTTGGTCTGTCTTGGTCATCTTGAGCTGAGTATTTATTTTGTTCTAACGAATCTGATGAGGGCTTAGGAACTTAAATAAGTCTCCATGTTGAATCTCTAAAGACTCTTTTTGGCATTTTATACTACTTGAGCAGGAGACACTTTAATCGTTTGGATTTGAGAAACTTAGGGACCTGCTTTTCCGTGATTTTGAGCGATTTTAGGGAGGTTGTGAGCAGTTTAATGAATCAAACATATCAAATCTGTCTGTTCGTGGTTTTGAAAAGTAAAAGTGATGATGATCTAACTTCCTTGACAGAACTCATTTCGGAGTTATGGCAGTGAAATGTCATTAGAGTTTGGAAGGAGGAGAAGTTTACTTATGCAGAGTCGACCAGGAAAAATGAAAAATAGGATGTTAATCTATCTGTTGAGAAGATCCCTCTTGAGTTTCCTAAACTGCTTTCAGCATCAATGTTTCAGTGGACGAAATGCTTTAAAAGGACCATATATCTTTCTCTTGGTAAGAATGAGACGTAAGGTTCCTTCTTAGCTCAATATTTCCAGTAATCACTATGGTAGCTGCAGTGTTTTGAGCTAGCATTCTATATAAGTCAATGTTATATTGTTTCTGTGAAAAAAAACCAAAGAAGTGATTATCATTTTCTATATTTTATTTTATTAGACAGAGAAGACTTAAACCAGTTTGATGAATGAATCCCACCAAGCTTGACCAATGTTTAACTGACATTTATCCATTCGTTTCTTTTTTCTTTTTGGGAACCAATACAAAATAACACGTGGCCAAAGATTGTTGAAGACTTTCTGGCCAAAGCAGGTGTTGGTTGACTTGGAGTCAACTCTTATCGTTAAAAAAAAATACAGATCAGTTGAATGAGTAGCAAATTCCAGGAGGCGATTATTACTTTTCTCTCTTTAGTTTCGGTGGAGGAAGGTACTTCGATGTTTTTGTATTTTTTGTTTTTTATCCCAGTATTGTTCATGTCTCTATAGAAAGATTTGTGGTTTATATTTAGATCCAACAAAAATAGTATATCTGAGTTGTGGACTCATTCATGGACCCTCTTCAAGTGATTATTGACTACTACTTTCATTGTTGAGCAGGAGACTTATGGCAGAGACACTTTTATCTTTTGGAGTCGAGAAGCTTTGGGACCTCCTTGTCCAAGAATCTGAGCGATTTCGAGGAGTTAAAGAGCAATTTGATGGATTAAAAAGTGATTTGAATATGTTAAGGTGCTTTCTGGAAGATGCAGATGCCAAGAAACATACAAGTGCAATGGTTAGAAACACTGTGCAAGAGATCAAGGAAATTGTCTATGACGCAGAAGATATAATCGAAACCTTTCTCTTGAAAGAAGAACTTGGAAAAACGAAGGGCATGATCAGGAACAGTGTGGGAAGGTTTTCCAAAAGCATGGGGATTGCTTCAAATATTAGAGAAATAAGTACGAGGATCTCTAAGGTGATTCGGGACATGCAAAGTCTTGGCGTACAACAAGTCATTGTCAATGAAAGAGATACGAAGTCTTTACAGGAAAGACAAAGGGAATTGCGACAAACGTTTTCTAGCGATGATGAAGATCATCTTGTCGGGCTGGAGAAGAGTGTTGAGCAATTGATTGGCTATTTGGTGGATGAAGATAGGAGTCAAGTGGTTTCCATAACTGGGATGGGTGGTATTGGTAAAACCACCCTCGCAAGACAAGTTTTTAATCATGAGACAGTAAAAAGTCATTTCGCAGGACTCGCGTGGGTATGTGTTTCACAACAACTTACAAGGAAGTACGTATGGCAGACGATCTTGCGGAAACTTGGGCCAGAGTATAAGGTGTCAAAGATGACTGAAGACTCGTTCAAGTTTTGGAAACATAAAATACTTTGATTGTCCTTGATGATATATGGAGAGAAGAAGATTGGGACATAATTAAACCAATGTTTCCACGGACAAAAGGTGACTTTCTATGATACATACATTAAATGATTCTCTTTAGAATATGTAATTTGCACCTTCAGATTGAAAACAAAAGAGAAAGGTCAGAACAAGATGCACATATTGGTTATGAAGCATTATGTTCTTTTCTGTTAGAAATTATATAAAAGTTAGGTATATTTTGTACAGGTTGGAAGGTACTACTTACTTCTCGCAACGAGGGTGTGGGATTGCGAGCAGATCCAAAATGTTTCACCTCTAAACCAAATTGTCTAACTCTAGAAGAGTGTTGGAAAATTTTCCAAAGGATAGTGTTTCCTAGAGAAAACTCTACCGGTAAGCATTAAGACAGTTTTATAAATAAAACTCACGATGATCACAATCTGCTTTTCCTTTATAAATTATAATATCTCTCTAATATCTATGGGGATTCATGTTATTTCACCATATCTTGGCGATGTCGTGTGTAGAATATAAGGTCGATGAAGAAATGGAAGAGATGGGTAAGCAAATGATAAAACATTGTGGAGGTCTACCGTTGGCTGTAAAAGTGTTAGGAGGGTTGTTATCTGTGCAATACACATTGCAAGAGTGGAAAAGGGTATATGAGAATATTAAATCTCACATTGTTAGAGGGACAAGCTTCAACGACAGAAATATCAGTTCCGTTTATCATATTTTGAGTCTAAGCTTTGAAGAGTTGCCTATTTATCTGAAGCAGTGCTTCCTCTACCTTTCCCATTTTCCTGAAGATTTTTCAAAAAATATTGGGAAGCTGTCTTATTACTGGGCTGCAGAAGGAATACCCAAGCCGAAGTATTACGCTGAAGCGACCATTCGAGAGGTCGCAGATGGATACATAACAGAATTGATCAAGAGAAACATGGTTATATCTGAAAGAGAAGTTAGTTCTTCAAGATTTGAAACATGTAAGTTGCATGACATGATGAGAGAAGTTTGTCTACAGAAAGCCGAAGAAGAAAATTTCGTACAAGTTTTTGATACAAGAACCTCAATTTCAACATCTCAATCTTCTTGTATATCTCGCAGACTCGTCATACGTCCAGGTTGTCTTAGAAATGATTTGAAGGGTTATATCATGAATCAGAAGCTTAGATCTCTCGTGGGTATTAGGCATTTATCAGATTTATGTTTTACAAGGCTACAATTGATGAGGGTGTTAGATCTCTCTGGAGCCGAATTTGATGGATGTAAAGTTACCCCCTAGCATTGGAGAGCTCATTCACTTAAGATACTTGAATTTAAACCAAGTATGGGTAACTCATCTACCTTCTTCTATCGGGAATCTGAAGCTGCTCCTCTATTTGGATATAGATGTATTTGCGCCTGTATTTCCACCCCGCATGTCCAATTTCTTGAAGGAGTTGCGAGAATTGAGATACCTCGCTTTACCGCGTAATATAAAAGGTGAGACAAAGTTGGAATTAGGTAATCTAATCAACTTGGAGAGACTTGGTAATTTCTCAACAAAGCATAGCAGTGTGACGGATCTTCAAGGTATGACAAGGCTAAGGGGTCTCTCAGTCATATTTAACGGCGAGGATTGCACTCTGGAAACTCTATCTTTATCTCTTCGTGAATTGATACACCTCGAAAATCTTACAATTATTTAAGGTATAAAGGTGTTTCTACTTCTAGTGAGAAATCTTATATTCTTCTTTTAACTGTTATTTGAATGAATACTCTCTCTCTCCTTTTTTTCCTTCCGGTATGCTCTGTCGGTTTATCCAGCATATGTCACGGCTATTTCATTGCCTTGTTGTTTGTCTTTCTTCTGACGGCTTCTATCACAGCTGTTTCAGTGCCGTGTTTTGTATTCCTTTGAATAATAAACAGACACGTTGTTGATTTATTGTAATTTGGCATCAAGATTATTTGTTGTTTTCTAAATGATATTTTAGCTATGGATATCTTCATGTCTTTAAGTACTCAAATGTAGATTTGGCTGTATTTTGCTGGTCATAGCGGCTTCCTGGTAAAGTTTTTTACCTCTATATCTCGTCTCATTTTGTGTGCTTCAACAAGGCCTTTTGTATTTTTACTTTCGACCAATTGTCGTGTTATTGATTTTTAAATAGGGTTGGATATTTTCTCTGGCTTTTATCTAGGTTGACTGATATATATATATATATATATTTTTGTCTTGCCGAAGTCACTTGTAAGCTCCTGCCATAGAACTTTTATCTTTAGAATTATGCTTAGGTTATCACTCTTCCTAGTGTTAACAGAACAACACCAAATTTGGTTACTTCTCAAAACGATGTCACTTGGGGAAATAAGATGATGGGCCAGATCAACTCAACAAAGCCCAACACGATTCAAACAAACAACAAGCCCAACAAGACTGAAGCTTCGTCTTCAACGGTCATTTCGCAACAGGACAAACGACGGTACTCGAGACAAGACTGAACGGAGGCAATCAAGTTGTCCAACCAATTTGCAGCCCTCGATCACGACAGCTGGCAGAACACTCTAGACTACTCGAGAAGTACATATAGGGTTTTTGTTTTTAAGTATAAATAAGGATGTAAGAACATGATTGTAAGTTAAGCAAAATGAAAGATTAAAGCTTCAACCCTTTCATAGAGTTCAACTTTCATGGTATCAGAGCATAGGCGATTGATTGGGGATTTATCTTCACAAACTTCTAGCTTCTGCTCAAGAAGGCTTTCATCAAGTCTCTCGTCTATAAACCGACAACAGGTCTGCTAGTTCCAAAGTCAGATTCGACGTCCCATTCTAGACCATCATCTCGTCCATTGCTAGGGATTCATCAAGGTCACTAGAGGAAGTCAACTAAGAGAAGATAATGATTTCTCCAACAGTTGAAGCTCAAAGCAAATATATATATATTTTTTTTCTCCTAGAGACAGAACATGGTCTTCAACGGCACATCGGTAATGTTTCTCTTTCCCTTAGAGACAGAACATGGAGTTTGAGAAAGAGGAAGAAACGGTTTAGAGTTAAGGCTTGGAATTTTGCTGGTTGTCGTTTATATGGTGGTTTTTGCTGGCTGGTTTAGATTGTAGGATCGAACTCATGAAGCTAAAATGCAATCAGATTGTCTTGGATCTCATAAGGATGGGTTTTTGGCTGCAATTTTTTTCTGGTTTTGTTGAGAGCACACAAAGTGTTTGTTAGAATGTGAAAGAGAAAGACATATTGGTTTTATGCAAATTGTGGTTGGTAAATGGATGAGAAGCAGATAGCAAGTAGGATTTAATTAGTTGTGGGAAGCGAATTCTTCTTGTTCATAGACAGCTTAGGAGAGTTAAAAGAGGTAAAGAAAACCCGGACTCTTTGAGACAAATAGGTCAAAAGAACCTGAGAAGTTCTCACACTAATGACTGGTTTTATGGTGAAGAGATGCTGCTATCTACATCACAACGATCTTGCTTCGACGACGCATTCTCATGTCAAAGCCATTGCACTTGCGGTTACAAACTTAGCATCATTGCTTTGACACCCGCTGCTAACTTTGCGGGGGAGTATTAGAGCCCACAAGAAAGACAAGCCTAAGCCCAATCTTATGACATGTAACTAGGGTTTTTAGCAAAGATGAAAGTCATATATATATTGATGTAATGAGAACTTGGTGTGTAACTTTGAGAGTTGTCTCAAAACAACTCTCCCTCTTCAATCTTATGAGATATCAAATCTAATAATGTTTGCTCTTGGTGACAACCTAATCTCTCTTCCACTCTTTGTTCTTTACATTTGAATAAAGCTCCAATGAGCTATTGTATTTTAAGTTTTAGATTTCTCTTTCAATAAGCTCTTTAAGAGCATAATCTCTCTTGTTTGAGATTGCTTTCATGGTATCGGAGCAATCTCTTCTATTCCAGATTCCGGATCATCAGCTCATGTCACCAACACAGTTCAAAACCTGCAACAAGCTCAAGCTTACCATGGTAATGATTCAGTAATGGTAGGTGATGGTTCCTTTCTTCCAATCACTCACACAGGTTCAACCAGTATATCATCTACCTCAGGTAAACTACCTTTAAAAGATGTACTTGTTTGCCCTGACATTGCTAAATAGTTACTATCTGTTTCAAAACTTACAAAGGATTATCCATGCTCTGTTGATTTTGATTGTGATGGTGTGTGTATAAATGATAAGGCCACAAAGAAGCTACTGCTAATGGGAAGACTGCATAATGATCGATATCATCTGGAGGATCCAAAACCTCAAGTCTTGACAGCCAATTTTTTGATAAATCTCCTACCGACAACAACACTAGTAGACTCTGTCTCACCATATGAGAAGTTACACAACAAGAAGCCTATCTACACTACTCTGAGGTCTTTTGGTTGTGCGTGTTTTCCAACATTACGAGACTATGCATCCACAAAGATGGATCCTAAGTCTTTGCGTTGTGTTTTTCTTGGCTACAACGAGAAGTACAAAGGATATAGGTGTCTGTACCCTCCCACTGGACGTGTTTACATCAGCAGACACGTGATTTTTTATGAAGCTACCTATCCTTTCTCAACAGTATATAAAGATTTACATCCAGAAACGGTGACACCATTACTATCTGCCTGGCACAAAGGTTTTGTGCATTCGAAGAAAAGCACAACAGATCCAACCCCTCCACCTGGTCTGCACAACTCAATATTGTCGAACAATTCCACAGTTCCTGATGTTTTGACCACGCCTGTAAATGAGAAATGTCTTGAGCGTACAACAGACTCTAACTCTAATCTATTGGCGACAATGTTTCTCAATTACAGGCAGGCTCTTCAACAACATCATCAACTGAAACTGTAGAACAGGTTGCTCAGACTCATAATACACATCCAATGATCACTAGAGGGAAAGCTGGAATTAGAAAGCCCAATCCAAAGTATGCTCTTATGTTACATAAAGTCTCGCATCTAGAACCGAAAACTGTCTCAGCAGCTCTAAAGGACGTAGGCTGGACTGGTGCAATGGGAGATGGAATGGAGACTTGCAAAGAGGTAAATACCTGGTCACTCGTGCCTCCAGAACCTGAAATGAAAGTTTTAGGAAATAAGTGGGTGTTCCGTACCAAGTTGAATGCTGATGGTACATTAAACAAGCTGAAAGCCAGATTGGTAGCAAAAGGTTTCGACCAAGAAGAGGGGATTGATTACTTGGAGACCTACAGTCCTGTGGTAAGAACTCCTACAGTCAGGATGGTTTTTCATGTTGCAGTCAGTAGGAAGTGGGAATTAAAACAAATGGATGTTAACAATGCTTTTCTCCATGGAGACTTAGAAGAAACAATGTATATGAGGCAGCCAGCAGGATTTGTTGACAAAGAAAGACCTGATCATGTGTGTCTTCTCCACAAGTCTCTGTATGGCCTGAAAAAAATCGCCTAGAGCATGGTTTGACAAATTCAGTACCTTTCTCTTGGAGTTTGGCTTTATTTGCAGTCTATGGGATCCTTCCCTCTTTGTTTATTCACGCAACAATGACATGATCTTCCTGTTGCTTTACGTCGATGATATGATCATCACTGGTAGTGACTCTCAAACTCTTACTCACCTTCTTGCCGAACTAAGCAAACATTTTCGTATGAAGGACTTGGGGAGAGCTCATTATTTTCTTGGGATACAACTTCAGCACATCCCTAACGGTTTGTTCATGTCTCAGCAAAAATATGCAGAAGACCTTCTAATCGCAGCTCAAATGGAGAATTTTGCCCCGATGCCAACGCCTCTACCTTTGGAACTCGACAAAGTGCCAGATCAACAAACAGAGTTCCCAGAGCCAACCTACTTTCGGAGCTTAGCTGGCAAGTTACAGTACTTGACACTGACGAGACCAAATATACAGTTCGCAGTGAACTATGTCTGCCAGAAAATGCACAAGCCAACTACATCAAAGGCACTATAACAATGGGTCTAACATACAGCAGCAATGGTGGATCGGTTATAAGTGCCTATAGTGACAGCAACTATGATGATGACAAGCCTCTAAAGGCTTATAGTGACTGTAACGCCCCCGAACCGTTCTATGACCACGCAGGCCATCGGACAGCCACGAGACGCCACTATGGGAACTGTACCGAGGTGATCCAGTCGAGGGACAGAAGCTGCAGACTTCCCGACTGGTCCTCCCTAGCACAATTTCACCCGCAACCGAGACTACTTAGGCTTTGCAACCCTTGCAGCCTGGTGCGTTGTGTTGGCCCGGACAAGGCCGAGAACCATTTGCAACTTGCCATGTTTTCCCCGAAAATTAATAAATTATTACATTGTAAATAAGTCATCAAAGCAATATACATAGATAGTCGGAAATTTTTACAATAATCGTTTATGAAAATATAGGGTTTTACAAAGAACATAGAAAACCCTATCCGGTACCCTAATGTTTGCTCCAGCTCTAGACTCACTTAGGCTTCCTGCAAGACAAAATAATATCATGAGTAATCTAAGATTACTCAGTCAACCTGGGAACCCCTTTCTCCTAAACAGGATTCTACTTCCCCAACCCGACTACCCCGGCAAGCAAAGAAAACCAGCAAGGCAAACTAGCAAGCAAGTAATCAAAGCAACGCAACAGAAACAATAGCGGAAGCAATTGAACTACAAACAAGCGAGAGAGGTTAGATCAATACGACTTGACTCGGATGATCTAGACTCGCTACTCACGGAGAAAGACGACTAAAGGGAACAAGGACTACTTGGACACTTTAGACTCTTAACTCATACACGACTCGCAAAGACGACTAGAATAAAACAAGGGACACTTGAATACTTTAGACTCTTTCCTTCTATCAATCAAACAAAGACATCTAGAATACAACAAGGAATACTTGAAATACCCTAGACTCTTTCACCTAAAGACCCTCGATAATCTGTTCCGTTCCACAACGTTTCCCAAGCCGAGACCACAAAGGTAACCAGCATGAGCCCACATAAATGCTACATCGTCATGTAGCGGTCATACTAGTAGCTAGCTAGTTGTGACATTGTCCCGCGCGAGTGGTCATCGGGAACACTCGCGAGACAAACCGCATTTGGAACATAAGATCGACTTTACTATTCTAGCTAAGACCCGAGAAACAAATTCAAGAGACTTCGCTGAAATACACACAACAACTCAAGCAAGAAGATCAAGAAAAACAAGCAAGAAATTTTCAAGCAAGAGAACATGCAACAATCAACAAGCAACAAGAATGATAATTCAAGCAACTTATGATTATTCTACATGCATGCAACCAATTTATCCAACTTAAGCAAATTAATGCAACAAGTTCATTTACGCATGCAAGCCAGTTTGATTTAACCGTTTAAATCCTTTAAGTTCAATTAAGCATGCAAGCTAACCTCATCCGATTTTATGCAATAAAATTTGCAATTAACTTCACCAATTTAGTCATGCATGAAACCGATTTTAAGCAAAAAATATTGCTAACAAAAACCGCTAAGTCTCAACATGCATGCAATCCTCTTAACCAAATTTTAAGCGATCCAATTTACTTAGAATGCATCCAAATTCATCTTGCATGGTGATTCCTAGCTCAAATTCGATGTGCATTTAAACATGAACCTAGCATGAATCCTACCATATTACGTATGCATCAAGTTAAACCGATTCTAACATGAATCTAGTCTACATGCAACAAACAAAAGGAAACTTGCAAAGATCAACAGATCGATGAAGCCCCTACATGCATTACCGCAGAACTCACCCATACGCAACCGATGATGACCGGACTCCACTGCACCACCGATCAGACAATCTTCTTCTTCTTCTTCGCGCCAGACAGCGTCCTGCTCTTTGTCCGCTTTCTTCCGCAACTACCGTCTCTTCTCGGCTCGCTCTCAACACAATCACCGTCTCCTTCTCGGCTCGTTCTCAACATAATCACCGTCTCCTTCTCGTCTCTCTCTCTCTCTCTCGATGCATGCAGCATCTCTCGATGATCTCTCTCTCGTTTCTCTCTCGGCGCAAGCAGCGTCTCTCGATGATCTCTCTCCTGTTTCTCTCTCGGTTTTGAGAGAAACAAAAACTTTAGTGTTTGAGTATTTGAGAGGAATGAGAGAAAAATGAGCAATGAAGTCGCAAGTCCTCTATTTATAGGCTCGACCTCTCCTTCTTCTTTCCTTAGTGCGGTTTGACAAGTGGCTTTTTCTTTGTTTGCATGTGGCGCGTGCGTTGCACTCCCCATGCGACATTCCATCTTGTAACACAACATTCTTTCTGCATGCTAGGCATGTAATCTGATTGGGCACTCTACAAAAGAACAACGATTTCTCGCGCCCTTCGTCAAAACCCGTCTTCTCGTCCGATGTTTTCGACGTTTCTCGGCATTTCTTGGTATCACTCGGACACTCCTCTCGGTCATCGCTCGGACACTATCGGTCCTCTCGGTATTTCTCGAACAGTTCTCTCGGTCTCCCAGATACTATCGGTGTTTTCGGCAATACTCGGACAATTCTCTCGGTCTCTCGGACACTATCAGTCTTCTCGGCAATACTCGGACAATTCTCTCGGTCTCTCGGACACTATCGGTCTTCTCGGCAATACTCGAACAATTCTCTCGGTCTCTCGGACAGTTTTCTCGATCATTTTCGGACTTCTCGCAATCTCTTCGATCATCTCTCGGACATCTCGACCTTCTCTCGGATATCTTGATCTTTTCTCGGACATCTCGATCTTCTCTCGGACATCCCCCGGACATCTCTCGGACGTCTTGGTCTTCTCTCTCGGTATTTAACCGTCTCTTCCGCGGATGCCGTTTCCGCATAAACTGTTAACTTTCGATCGGTCTTAAGGTCTCGATCGCACCTCCGGTCACTTCGGTCTTGGCTTGGCCATCCTCCGAATCGCAAATCTTTCCTCGGACTTCCTTCGGTCCTTCTTCTTTATTTTTCTTCTTCTCCCTTTCCAAGTCTTTTCCGGCCATTTCCTCGAATTTTTATTTTGGGATTTATGCCCTTAGTGAGGGTCATTACATTCTCCTCCCCTTATAAGAATTCGTCCCCGAATTCCCAGGCCTTCTCCTTCTTTTCTTGTGTTGACGACACTTCCTGCCACCTGCGTCCTTGACTTGTGATTACCATCACATTAACACCTTCATCGAAATACTTCTGAATGATTAAACTCCCTTCACTTCTCCTTGGCTCTCATGTGAACATAATCTTACTCCTTTCAACGCTTGTTTTATTCACACTATTAGCCGATGCTTATGGGAAAGCTTCTTCCAGCATCCACTTGGTTCCTCATATTCTTCAAGCTCTTCAAATACTAAGGCTTTTGCCTCATTGCACCATGACTTGTCCACTCCTTTATATTTTTTACTTCTCTCTCTTCAGCTTTTTCTTGACTCTTCTCTTTTCCTCCAAATTATAGCTTGGGTCACTCCACCATCTTGATATGCTCATCATACGACTCCGTATTTTTTCATCTGTTGGCCATATTGACCACAAAATTTTGCTTCTTCGGCTCCTCCGGCTCCTTTAACCTCACACTTCTTTTTACTTCTCTGATTCCTTTAGCTTCACGTTCCTTAGGATTTTAACTTCTTTCGATTCCTTCGGCTTCACATAGCTTCTCTCCTAGATTATTTTGAATTCCATTTACGAACTTCTTCTTCAACTCCCATACTTATGAGGTTTGGTTTGATAACCTTACCCAACTCTCGCCTCTTAGCATAATAATGCTTCTTCTTTGCCGTCCATCATTTTCTTGCACCCTCTTTGTCTATTCGTAGATAATTTCGTCTTCTATGTATTATCTTCTTGCACCCTCTGTCTTAATTCTTGGACCATGTATTACTTTTCGCACTTTCTTGATCACACTTGGTCCTACCTTCTCAATTTGTTTTGCCGATTTTGATTTGATTTGCACCGCTCTTTTGCTCTTTCGATTTTGGATTCGCCTCATCCTCCTCCATCATTTCTCTTCTTTTTGCTCTCTTTTTTTTTCTTTTTTTTTTAACCGAACTGGTTGCCTTTTCTCGGTTGAACTTTCTTGAACTTTCTTGGACTTCTTCTCTTTTGTCTGATCGCGCTTTGTGGTGACTTACGTGAATCCTCATCAATCGCGCTGAAGCAATGCAAGCTAATTATGCAAATAATTAACTAGGTAACCTATAAAACTCAAGCAAAAATCAAAGCAAGCAATTTAAACAAGCAAAGATTAGCAAGCAGTTTTAACAACACACACACGGCTAAAGAACACAAGGTACTTTACAAAAGATACAAGGTTCTACACCACTTAGCCGATAACTTCAACGGTTTGAATCCTAGACAAAGACAACAAAGGTTAGGTCTAGAAGCTTACAACATTAGGAAAACTATCCAACCCTTACACATAAACCCCAAAAAGAACTTCCCTTACACCCAACCACTCTACTGTTTCCTGTGCTTGGTACACACTTTGCAAGTGCACACACACATTCTAGTCGGCTCATCAGGTAGCGGTTCAGCGGGAGACTCGATTGAGGTAGAGGCAGCAGACAATGAGGTTCCAGCTTGGTTCATCGGGTTTGCTTCAACTCGAACAGCTCAGTCTAATGGGTTCTCTCCCTTCCCCACAAGTTGACTTGATGGGTTCAATCTCTCTCGCACAATTCGGTACGGACAGCTATGAGTGAAATTTCCACTCCTCCCACACTCGGTACAGCTGATCGGTTCTGGGAACAACGGACGTTGTGGTCTTGCTCTCCAACAATGATTATTCAAGTGTCCCGGCATCCCACAAGTATCACAAGGCCTCCAATGCCTCATGTAATTTGGGTTCGGACAGCGATAGGCAAAATGCTCTTGCATCCCACACGAATCGCATTCTGCATTCTCGGGTGACAGCATGCGTCTAAGTGACGTCCTCCAACAGTTTCCGGTCCAGTGTCCAATTCCCTCGCACAGCTCGTAATAGGGTTGATTCCTCATGTGGACTTGGTTCGGATACACCACTCTCTTTCGGGCAGTGGCTCTTGTGCTCAGTCGGCCTCTTGGTTTAAAAGTCACAGACTGCGCGTCCCGCTGCTCTTTCGACTGAAACTCTTGATATGTCATCCTTGGCCTCTTCGAACTGCTCTCTCCTTCCTCGAATCTTACATGTTCTCGGTTCACTCTCCTTAACTCAGCCATTCTATAGATTCTCTCCAAATCTGGGTCTCTTGGTTCCTCCTCTTGTCCAGCTAACACCATTCGCAAAGGTATGACTCGAATAGGATGTTTTGTCTCGACACAATCTGGTATGGCACTACTTGGTCTGGCACCACTCGATCTGATCCACCTTGGTTTCCCACATCTCGGCTTGAACTGGCTCTCGATCTCGCATCATCTCTATGCTCCACGCTGGTCTCAACTTCTTGGTCTTGATCTCTCGGTATCGGTTCCTGATCACTCGTATCCCCTCATCATCACTTGACAAAATATCGATCATCTCCACAAACTCCTCCCTTCTTGTCATCAGTTCCTCAGACTTAGAGTCTCCATCACCTGACTTCTCTTCCCTCTCGGCTTCTGGTACAATCAGTTCACCATCCACTCCATCCGCTCTCTCCGGTGAGTGCAACTTATTCAACATAAGGAGAATTTTTGCAACCGTCTCCGGTCTCTCCTCCACTGGTCGTTCTGTACTGGTACCTCCGGTCTCGGTGTTACCCCATTTCCCCATAGCAGCAGCTTCTTCTCCTGGCGCGTACACTTCGGTCAAGAAGTTTAGAATTCTCTCGACTGCCTCCGGGTACTCTCTCATATAATCCTCAGGATTAGTATCGTCGCACTGATCCTCCACAAGATCCAACAGCAAATTCTGTAACTTATCGGCAAGCTCAACCTCCGCCTCTCCATGATCTCCAATAGGAACAGTTTGAAACTTTTCTTGCGCGTCCATCCTGACTTGGATATGACTCGGCTCACCAACCTCCAATACGATAGTATGATCATCCTGATCCGTTTCCACCTCCTCCGTTCCATCTAGACACTCGGATGGATCAGTCTAAATAGACAAATTGGCATCATCGTCGTCCAATAACCCGTCCACACTCCAATTATTCGAATCAATTGGCTTGTAACTGCTCTCTGATTCCGTCGATAAAAACCCATTGTGATGCTCATAATCCTCATGTCTCGGCCCCTCATCTCCTGAACCATCCCCGCAACCTGAATCACCTGAAGACATCTAAAACCCACAAGAAATAAGGTGAGATGCTTAGTCCATTCTAAGGTTCAACTAAAAACTAGACAAGCAAACAACCATATAAAATTTGTGTTTTTGCGACACATTAACTCGATAAAATTTTGAAATGCACAAGTGCTCGCGGGTTCCAAAACACCGCTCTGATACCACCGTTGTAACGCCCCCGAACCGTTCTATGACCACGCAGGCCATCGGACAGCCACGAGATGCCACTATGGGAACTGTACCGAGGTGATCCAGTCGAGGAACGGAAGCTGCAGACTTCCCGACCGGTCCTCCATAGCATAATTCCACTCGTAACTGAGACTACTTAGGCTTTGCAACCCTTGCGGCCTGGTGCGTTGTGTTGGCCCGGACAAGGGCGAGTACCATTTGCAACTTGCCATGTTTTCCCTGAAAACCGAATATATTACTTTAATAAATTATTACATTGTAAATAAGTCATCAAAGCAATATACATAGATAGTCGGAAAATTTTAAAATAATCGTTTATGAAAATATAGGGTTTTATAAAGAACACAGAAAACCCTATCTGGTACCCTAATGTTTGCTCCAGCTTTAGACTCACTTAGGCTTCCTGCAAGACAAAATAATATCATGAGTAATCTAAGATTACTCAGTGAGCCTGGGCACCCCTTTCTCCTAAACAGGATTCTACTTCTCCAACCCGACTACCCCGGCAAGCAAAGAAAACAAGCAAGGCAAACTAGCAAGCAAGTAATCAAAGCAACGCAATAGAAACAATAGCGGAAGCAATTGAACTACAAACAAGCGAGAGAGGTTAGATCAATACGACTCAACTCGGATGATCTAGACTCGCTACTCACGGAGAAAGACGACTAAAGGGAACAAGGACTACTTGGACACTTTAGACTCTTAACTCATACACGACTCGCAAAGACGACTAGAATAAAACAAGGGACACTTGAATACTCTAGACTCTTTCCTTCTATCAATCAAACAAAGACATCTAGAATACAACAAGGAATACTTGAAATACCCTAGACTCTTTCACCTAAAGACCCTCGATAATCTGTTCCGTTCCACAACGTTTCCCATGCCGAGACCACAAAGGTAACCAGCATGAGCCCACATAAATGCTACATCGTCATGTAGCGGTCATACTAGTAGCTAGCTAGTTGTGACATTGTCCCGCGCGAGTGGTCATCGGGAACTCTCGTGAGACAAACCGCATTTGGAACATAAGATCGACTTTACTATTCTAGCTAAGACTCGAGAAACAAATTCAAGAGACTTCGATGAAATACACACAACAACTCAAGCAAGAAGATCAAGCAAAACAAGCAAGAAATTTTCAAGCAAGAGAACATGCAACAATCAACAAGCAACAAGAATGATAATTCAAGCAACTTATGATTATTCTACATGCATGCAACCAATTTATCCAACTTAAGCAAATTAATGCAACAAGTTCATTTACGCATGCAAGCCAGTTTGATTTAACCGTTTAAATCCTTTAAGTTCAATTAAGCATGCAAGCTAACCTCATTCGATTTTATGCAATAAAATTTGCAATTAACTTCACCAATTTAGTCATGCATGAAACCGATTTTAAGCAAGAAATATTGCTAACAAAAATCGCTAAGTCTCAACATGCATGCAATCCTCTTAACCAAATTTTAAGCGATCCAATTTACTTAGAATGCATCCAAATTCATCTTGCATGGTGATTCCTAGCTCAAATTCGATGTGCATTTAAACATGAACCTAGCATGAATCCTACCATATTACGTAAGCATCAAGTTAAACCGATTCTAACATGAATCTAGTCTACATGCAACAAACAAAAGGAAACTTGCAAAGATCAACAGATCGATGAAGCCCCTACATGCATTACCGCAGAACTCACCCTTACGCAACCGATGATGACCGGACTCCACTGCACCACCGATCAGACAATCTTCTTCTTCTTCGCGTCAGACAGCGTCCCGATCTCCCGGATACTATCGGTCTCCCGGATACTATCGGTCTTCTCAGCAATACTCGGACAATTCTCTCGATCTCTCGGACACTATCGGTCTTCTCGTCAATACTCGGACAATTCTCTCGGTCTTTCGGACACTATCGGTCTTCTCGGCAATACTCGGACAGTTTTCTTGATCATTTCCGGACTTCTTGCAATCTCCTCGATCATCTCTCGGACATCTCGACCTTCTCTCGGACATCTCGATATTTTCTCGGACATCTCGATCGTCTCTCGGACATCCCCCGGACATCTCTCGGACATCTCGGTCTTCTCTCTCGGTACTTAACCGTCTTTTCTGCGGATGCCGTTTCCGCAGATGCCGTTTCCGCATAAACTGTTAACTTCCGATCGGTCTTAACGTCTCGATCGCATCTCCGGTCACTTTTGTCTTGGCTCGGCCATCCTCCGACTCGCGAATCTTTCCTTGGACTTCTTTCGGTCCTTATTCTTTATTTTTCTTCTTCTCCCTTTCCAAGTCTTTTCCGGCCATTTCCTCAAATTTTTATTTTGGGATTTTTGCCCTTAGTGAGAGTCATTACAGTGACAGTGATTACGCAAACTGTAAAGCCAAGAGAAGGTCTGTAGGAGGCTACTGTACATTCATGGGTCAAAACCTCATTTCCTGGTCGTCAAAGGAACAACCAACCGTTTCAAAGAGCTCTGCTGAAGCAGAGTATAGGAGCATGTCTGAAACAGCTTTAGAAATGAAGTGGATGAGCTCTGTTCTATGGGATCATGGTGTTCCGCTTCACACCACACCTGAGCTATATTGCGACAACCTCTCAGCGGTCTACTTAACAGCTAATCCAGCTTTCCATTCCCGCACAAAGCACTTTGATGTTGATCATCATTATGTGCGAGAACGTGTGGCTTTAAAGACCCTAACAGTGAGACACATCCCTGGCCACTTGCAGACGGCATATATCTTCACCAAGTCGCTCCCCTATGATGCCTTTAATCGACTACGACTCAAACTTTGCGTTGTCTTACCGCCTACACAAAGTTTGCGGGGGGATGTTAACAGAACAACACCAAATTTGGTTCCTTCTCAATACGACGTCACTTGGGGAAATAAGATGATGGGCCAGATCAACTCAAAAAAGCCCAACACGATTCAAACAAACAACAAGCCCAACAAGACTGAAGCTTCATCTTCAACGGTCATCTCGCAACAGGACAAGCGACGGTACTCGAGGCAAGACTGTACGGAGGCAATCAAGTTGTCCAACCAATTTGCAGCCCTCGATCCTTCCGGTTGAAGACGATCACGACAGCTGGCAGAACACTCTAGACTACTCGAGAAGCACATCTAGGGTTTATGTTTTTAAGTATAAATAAGGATGTAAGAACATGATTGTAAGTTAAGCAAAATGAAAGATTAAAGCTTCAACCCTTTCATAGAGTTCAACTTTCACCTAGCTCCCTATGTCTATTTTCCCCACCATCATGAAACACATATCGGAAACCTGTTTCCACAGTGTTCTTATTATCTGTTTCACTTGTTATTGCTCAACGAAGAGAAATAGACAGAGAAACAAATATTAGGTGGAAAATATACGTCGTCGCTAGGATCTGATCTATCTTATATGCAATAGTATGCAGAGTCAGACCAAATCAAGGATTGATCAAATAAAGATCACAATAAAAATCAAAGACATAATTTAAGAGAATCATGTATATATATTAAAGGGTCATTGAAAGGGAAACAAAGAAAAACATTGACCGAAGAAGAAGGCGCTACTGTCACAAAGACACGAGATTCTCGGTGTGATTTGGGTAAATAATCATCATGGTGTACATATATTCCTTATCAAGTCCAACTCCATTGCCGCTTCTAAATTCTTTACCGAGAGTTCCTTCACACAACACTTCTCTAATACTGTTTATCCTCGGATCAAAATATAAAATATAAAACGATTCATACAACCTCCATGGTGCAAAAACAAGCTCACCAGCATCACTAACACCACAAAAGCGTAGCTCTTGGCGTCGTATTGGGTCCATATCATCAGCAAGAGGCAAAACAAAGCCTTTATGCGTCCATTCGTGTCTATCTCCATCCTTCAAAATCCATATACCAGTTAATTATGGCAAACCTTCCTCCATAGAGTACCATATGAATATGATCACAAACAAAACCATGAGTCTTCGGAAATTTCATCGAATTGACCTTTTCAGATCTGATGTCAAAGCTCATTAGACGGTGTTCAAAGTGGTTAACACCAAAATGTACAATGGCTTCATAGTACATGACTCCATTAATGTATTCGCCACAATGTTCAGTAGGTTGATGCCAAGGGACACCGTCCTTTATTATTTTACGTAATACTTGTCCTTGGCTCCCAATGTAAAAATGAAAATCTCGGGGTACTCTCTAAGAGCACGTATACGTAGTACTATGTATTTGCCTTCGATCAAATCATATCCCAATATGCCGCCGCATTTGCGTTTAGTGCTTTCATCAGGTATAGGTAAAGTAACGGAGCGTTTCATGGTAGGGTTCCAAATCACGAGCTGTTTAGTGTTGGAAGTGATCAAGTCTTCATATTTGTTTTATTTATTTAGTGCATAAGAGTCGGCTGTATTTAAATCATTCGTATCACTTTGATACAAATGATATAAGTAACCGCCAAGTAGTTATTGTTTGAATGTTTGTGTCTTTACATTGGGGCATCTATTAGAGTTGCAACTCTTAGTCTAAAGTGTGTCTTGTAAACCTATAAATATGTGTTTCACAATCTAATAAAATATACGGTTTTCATTATACAAAAACAGAGTACGATTAAGAAGAGAAACACATTAAGGGGGTGTTATTGGATTGAGGATTTTAATAGATTTTAATTAACCCAGGACATTAGTGGATTTAAAAGTCTAATGCATTTGTGTAGACTTTATAATGCATATAAGGTGGATTTGAAAGTCATTGATAATGTATTTTTGGTGACTGTTATGGATTTTTTAAAAAGTTATTGTTAGAAAAAAATATATATATATATCCATAAACTGTGTTATACACCAAAATTATATTAAATTAATAACACCCAGACTTTTACACATGTCATAGAAAACTTGAATTAAACTGTATTTGTTTTCAATCCAGATTTTTGGTGTAATTAAAGAACCCAGATGTCATGAACCCAGAAAAAAAAAATTAAAGAATACAAAAAAACACAGATCTGATGAATAAGTGTGATTATATACAAAGGGTTTGAGGAGGAAGAAACAGAGATTGAACCCAGAAAAAAAAAGTGTGATTATATCATAAACCAAAAAAAAAAGTTATAGATCATGAACCCAGAAAAAAAAGTTAAAGAACACAAAAAAAAAATTCTCAAAAATAATACATATCTGATGAATAAGTGTGATTATATAAAAGGATTGAAAAAAAAAATCAAACAATAATATGTCAAAGGCTAGAGATCCATCTAAAGAGAGGAAAATAAAATGAAATGATTGAGAAAAGTGTGGTATTGTGTTTGTTCATATTTTAGAAGCAAAGTACGTTGAAATCCAAAATCACACAAAATCCAGTAGATATTGAATAACACTAGATTTTAATGGATTTTAAAAAATACCCAATTGAATAACACCTGATTCTTAAATACATCAAACTCCTATAAAAACCACAATCCAATAACACCCCCTAAGTGTAGAACAAAAACAGAGAGAGAGACAAAAACAGAGTAACATCTGTTGTTGTCCGATCCTAAACACTTTGAGAGTTCAAAGTCTTACATGGTATCAGAGCTATGGAGACAACAATGCAACAAATCATTCCAATCTTCAATGGAGATTCATACAGTTTTTGGAAAATCAAATTGACAACAATTCTGAAAACCAGAAAACTTTGGGATGTTGTCGACAGTGGAATCACAGAGATTCCATCTACAGAAGCCACGCCTGCAGCAATAAGAGAGAAAGAAGACCGATTGCTTAAGGATATGATGGCGCTTCAGATTTTACAAAGTGCAGTTTCAGAATCGATATTTCCTAGAATCGCTTCCGCATCATCTTCACAAGAAGCATGGAACGCTCTTGAGACTGAGTTTCAGGGAAGCCAACAAGTCAGAATGATTAATCTGCAGACCCTGAGAAGAGAATACGTGAATCTGAAGATGGAGGAGGGTGAAACCATCAATGATTTCACAACTAAGTTGATTAATCTGAGTAATCAACTAAGAGTTCATGGAGAAGAGAAGTCCGATTACCAAATGGTTCAAAAGATTCTAATCTCCATACCACAACAATTTGACAGTATTGTTGGGGTACTTGAGCAAACAAAAGACCTATCAACTCTTTCTGTCACAGAATTGATAGGAACATTGAAGGCGCATGAGAAGCGTCAAAATCTCCGAGAAGATCGTATCAATGAGGGTGCGTTTTATGGAGAAAAGCTTGGCCTAAGAGGAGGAAACAAGCAAAACAAAATTCGCCATGGGAAGACCAACATGTGGTGTGGCGTGTGTAAGAAAAACAATCACAATGAGGTAGATTGTTTCAGAAAGAAGAGTGAAAGCGTTTCACAAAGAGGTGCAAACAATGAAAGAAGATGCTATGTGTGCAACAAGCCAGGGCACATAGCCAGAGATTGCAACCTTAGAAAAGGTGAAAGAGCACATCTAAGTATTGAAGAATCAGAAGAAGAAAATGAAGATGAGTGTCATATGCTCTTTAGTGCTGTTGAAGAAAAAGAGATCTCAACAATTGGAGAAGAAACGTGGTGGTTGGTAGATAGCGGATGCACCAACCACATGTCTAAAGATGTTAGACACTTTATCACCTTGGATCGCAGCAAGAAAATTACCATAAAGATTGGTAACGGTGGAAAGGTTGTGTCCGAAGACAAAGGAGATATAAGAGTATTCACAAACAAAGGAGTTTATGTCATCAAAGATGTACTTTACGTACCCTAACTAGAAAGAAATTTGCTTAGTGTCTCTCAAATGATATCCAACGGATATCAAGTCATCTTTGAAGACAACAAATGTGTGATTCAAGATTTAAAAGGAAGAAAGATCGTGGACATCAAGATGAAGGACAGAAGTTTTCCAATTCATTGGAAAAAATCAAGAGAAGAAGCGCATGTGGCTTTCGAGGAGAAAGAAGAACAAACAAATCTTTGGCACAAGCGTTTTGGTCATGTGAATTATGACAAGATGGAGACAATGCAAACGCTAAAGAGTGTAGAAGATCTTCCAAAGTTTGAGGTAATAAAAAGCATATGTGAGGCTTGTGAGATGGGAAAACAATCAAGGAGGAGTTTCCCAAAGAAATCTCAAAGCAACACAAACAAAACCTTGGAGCTAATTCATTCGGACGTGTGTGGTCCAATGCAAACGGAGTCAATAAATGGAAGCAAGTATTTTCTCACGTTTATTGATGACTTCTCAAGGATGACTTGGGTGTATTTCTTGAAAAACAAGAGTGAAGTGATCACAAAGTTCAAGATATTCAAGCCTTATGTGGAGAATCAATCGGAGAATCGGATCAAAAGGCTTAGAACAGATGGAGGCGGTGAATTTCTATCAAGAGAATTCATCAAACTATGTCAAGAAAGTGGCATACATCATGAGATAACAACTCCCTACTCTCCACAACAAAACGGTGTTGCGGAAAGGAGAAACCGAACACTTGTAGAGATGGCAAGATCAATGATCGAAGAGAAGAAGTTGTCTAACAAGTTTTGGGCTGAAGCTATTGCAACATCAACGTACTTGCAAAACAGATTGCCATCTAAGTCACTGGAGAAAGGAGTTACACCAATAGAGATATGGAGTGGAAAGAAACCAAGAGTCGATCACTTAAAAGTTTTTGGGTGTGTATGTTACATACACATACCGGATGAGAAGAGAAGAAAGCTTGACACTAAAGCCAAACAAGGGATATTCGTAGGCTACAGCAACGAATCAAAAGGATATAGAGTGTTTTTGCTAAATGAAGAAAAGATCGAAGTGTCAAAAGATGTGACATTCGATGAGAAGAAAACTTGGAGCCATGATGAAAAAGGAGAAAGAAAAGAGATTCTATCACAAGTCAAGATCAATTCACAAGAACAAGGAGGAGGAAATGATCTAAGTGCTCAAATAGATCAAGTAAGTAACTCTTTCAAACAACTTCAAATTTCAAATACAGAAGAAGGAGAAGAATCTGTTGGTCCAAGAGGTCACCGATCAATCAATGATCTTATGAACCAAACAAATGAAGTTGAAGGAGAGGCGCTTATACTTGAGATGTGTCTCATGATGGCTGAAGAACCACAAGTTTTTGAGGAAGCAATGAAAGACGTAAAGTGGATAGAAGCCATGAGAGAAGAGTTGAGGATGATAGAAAAGAACAAGACGTGGCAAGTTGTGGAAAGACCAAGCGATAAAAATGTGATTAGTGTCAAATGGATCTTTCGTTTGAAGACTAATGCAAGTGGAGAAGCAATCAAGCACAAGGCGAGATTAGTGGCTAGAGGATTCACACAAGAATATGGTGTGGATTATCTTGAAACGTTTGCACCGGTTTCAAGATACGATACGATCAGAACGTTAATGGCGATTGCGGCTCAACACAAATGGAAACTCTTCCAAATGGACGTAAAGTCAGCGTTTCTAAATGGAGACTTGGAAGAGGAGATTTATGTAGAACAACCACCAGGTTTCGTAAAAGAAGGAGAAGAAGGAAAGGTTCTTAAACTCTACAAGGCCCTCTATGGCTTAAAGCAAGCACCTAGAGCATGGTATGGGCGCATTGACGGTTATTTTATCAAGAATGGCTTTAAGAGAAGCATCAATGATGCAGCGCTTTATGTGAAGAAGATCTCAAAGGAGATATTGGTGGTTAGTTTATATGTTGATGACATCATAGTCACAGGAAGCAACATGGAAGAGATTGAAAGTTTCAAGGAGGAGATGAAGAATGAAGTTGAGATGACAGACTTGGGAGAACTAAGTTACTTTCTTGGCATGGAAGTGAACCAAAACGAAGAAGGCATTTTTTTATCACAAGAAAACTATGCAAAGAAGCTTTTGAAGAAATTTGGAATGCAAGACTGCAAAAGTTTGTCAACACCATTAACTCCTCACGGCAAGAAGAAGGAAGTCATAGATGAGAAACTTGAAGACGTTACAAAGTATAGAAGCATGATTGGAGGACTCTTGTATCTTTGTGCTTCAAGACCAGATATCATGTATGCAAGTTCTTACTTGTCTCGTTACATGGCATCTCCAACAGTGCAACATCTTCAAGAAGCCAAACGAGTACTTAGATATGTTAAAGGAACTTTGACATATGGGATTCAATTCAAACAAGTAGCAGAACCAGAGTTGGTGGGATTTTCTGATAGTGATTGGGGTGGTTCAGTTGAAGACAAGAAGAGTACTAGCGGCTATGTTTTCTCAATTGGATCGGGTGCATGCTGTTGGAATTCAAGCAAGCAAAAGACAGTTGCTCAATCAACCGCTGAAGCAGAATACATTGCGATTTGCTCCTCAGCAAATCAAGCAATATGGCTACAAAGACTGGTGAATGAAATCGGATTCAAGGCTGAAAAAGGTATAAGGATCCTATGTGATAACAAATCTGCGATTGCTATAGGAAAGAATCCGGTTCAACATCGTTGAACAAAACACATTGAGATCAAGTATCATTTCGTAAGAGAGGCTGAACAAGAAGGAAAGATCAAGCTTGAACATTGTCCAGGAGAATTTCAAGTCGCCGATATCTTTACCAAACCTTTAAACACGTTAAGGTTTGAGTCTCTACGAGAAGAGCTAGGAGTGAAGATGAAGCCATGATCAAGGAGGAGTGTTGGAAGTGATCAAGTCTTCATATTTGTTTTATTTATTTAGTGTATAAGAGTCGGCTGTATTTAAATCATTCGTATCACTTTGATACAAATGATATAAGTAACCGCCAAGTAGTTATTGTTTGAATGTTTGTGTCTTTACATTGGGGCATCTATTAGAGTTGCAACTCTTAGTCCAAAGTGTGTCTTGTAAACCTATAAATATGTGTTTCATAATCTAATAAAATACAACTTAATATATAATTTACAGCTTAATATATAATTTAAAATACATCTGTTGTTGTCTGATCCTAAACACTTTGAGAGTTCAAAGTCTTACATTTAGAACCTTCATAGAAAATAAAGCCGCGCATGTAACGATAGGGGTAACCATTTTGTAGGTCTGTTAATTCATAACTTCCCAGACAAGAAAAAGGACTATTCTTGTGTAGGGAAGACAAGTAAACGAACAGCATGTCGCCTTTACGGGTGGTTAGCAGTATAGAAGGTCGCAATGACAAGGACCGAGTCGAGAAGGAGTCGATGAAATCTTGACTTGTAGTGATGGCCGACCATAGCTTAGAGACCGAGCGAAATCTTACACCGATTTGGCAGGAAGTCTCGAGAGTATCTCAGTGGTTAAATCCAGAGGAATATGTTCTGATTGAGATGTATCTTTATCATGTGAGGATGAAGATTGTGTTCTTCTCTGAATCTTTGCCGTCTTCTCTTTCATGGTCGATCGCTCAATTATTTTGCCTTTTTTTAAAACCCTAATATGTTAGAGCTTCTACATTGGTGATACTGATTTGATTCTTAATATAGATTATCTTAATTTTGGAAAAATACCATGTTTATATTTCTATTTTTCTTTTTTTATTAATTAGGGAACTTTATCGTAAATGTTTTACTAGTTCAATTGGAGAAACATAATAGTCTCTCATTTAAATATATAGAGCATGTGAAAATGTTATTATAGGACTCAAATCTAAATGCCTAAGATCTAAAATGTAATCAAAGAAAGAGAGTGGAGCAATGGCAGCCAAAACCTCTGCCTCCTTCTCCTTCTCCAACTGAGGTTCGAGGTATATGATTGATGTAATTAATTTAACTATTTTCCTTTTGATTATTTTTGTTATCAAGAGCACATTTTGTACACTTGATCTCACAATTAACACTTCAATCCTAATGGAATTTGGATTGTGGTGTTTATGGAATTTGGCAAATTTGGATTTAGTTGCCAAATTTGTGTCAAACTGGTGTATTTCACTATTCCTAAAGTTATATTATATGAAGTAATCTATATAATAATGACCATACGAATAAATGCAAACAGTAATTGCAACTTTCGTTGTACATCTTTGTAAAAAAAAATGTATGTTTTTTTTTAATATAAATTCATATGGTTGTACATTTTAGAGTTGTGTCTTTAATTTTCACAATTTTTATTCATATTTTTTCATCACAACTTTTTGTTCTAATAGGTGTGTCTATGTAAATAGTCATGTCATTTGAACTCTCTATATATTTGTTTCTTCATCAATAACTAACAAATCTTTATTCGTTAAAACAAATTTAACTAACAATTCTTTGTTAGTTGAAACAAATTTTCTGTTTTTTGTTGAATTGAAATAATTTAAATATTAATATCTAATATTAAATTTTATTCTATAATCTAACTAAAAATCGAGAAATGATTATAGCAATATAGAAATTTAATACAACTTAATATATAATTTACAGTTGCGCCTATTTATCGTAACTTTCGTAAAAACACTACTTTAATATTTAAATTTTTTTATTTTTTAAAGTTGTGTATTTTTTTTTTCAGCAAAGGAAATTTATTCAGAATAAAATTTGTCCATGTACAAAGGTTCCATAATCCATACAGGTGGATTGGAAGAAGCTGAATAATAATCTAATGTATTACATCCCAATTTAGCTAATAAGTGGGCAATCTCATTGTTTATACGATGAATAAATGAAAAGATTACATGAGCAAAATTCCTAGAGCAGTGTTTGATATCCTGTAATAGACTGTGAATTGAGACATCATGTAGGGAACCATTTAGACAGTCGATCAATGTTTTGGAGTCTCCTTCAAAGCATACATTGGTGAAGCCTTTTGCTGCAGTTTGTTCCATAGCTAGTAAGAGGGCTTGGGCCTCACCTTCTAATGGACTCTGTGCATTGCGAAGAACACGTGAACCCCAAGTAATTGCTTCACCACAGTGGTTACGTATTATCCAGCCACCTATAGTTTCCTTCGTATATGTGTTGAAGCTAACATCAAAGTTGCATTTAACCGTTGGATATCTTGGTCTCGACCAGTGAGGATTAAACGGATGATCGCTAGAACCTGAAGCTGAAGAGTGAGATGGGGTAGATTGAATCCATTCAAAAACATCAGCTTTGGATTGAGAGACAACATGGTGATGATCACTAGTTATATTTTGAAAGATGTAATTGTTGCGATTCTTCCATATGTTCCACAGAACCCAAAAGGGTAAGAATCTTTGTTCTTTAGTCAAAGAGTGATCATCAAACAAACGTAATAGTGCTGAATTATTCTGTTCACGATCCGTTAAATGAAAAGCAGATAGTGGGAGATCAGTATTGTCCCAAATCATCTTTGATGCTGGGCATAAGAACAGAGTATGGTTTATAGATTCATCAGCTCCATGACATCGTTGGCAAAGAGTACTAATGTTCACACCCCGAGAAACTAGCCTTGTGGCTGTACATAGTGATTTAGATAAAACATTCCAGAGAAAATGTTTTATTTTCGGTAAAATTTTCAGTTTCCAAATCTTATTTTTCAGATCAACTGAACCATGGGGAATGGGAGGGCCAGGAACCAACACAGTCGGATCATGTGTGGCCAACCAGTAACCAGAACAAACAGAGTAAACTCCCGAAGCATTGTAATGCCAAATAACTTTATCTTGAAATGTATATTGTGGTATGTATATTTGCTTCACTGCCTCAATATCAGTCGGCTTTATCAGATTAACAAGTGCAGATGTGTCCCATGACTTAGAATAGCCAGTGTCATCAATAAAAGATGAAAGAAAACCCGAAACATTAGGGTCAATGGAACAAACAGGGCGCGGGGGATGCTCCACAATGACGTTATCCACATTTAGTCGTATTGTTGAACCATCACCAACACAAACTCGAACTCCCTTCTTAAGCAGCTCCAAACCGGTAAGGATTGATGACCAACCATACGATTGTGATTTTTTAGGCGTGGCATCGAGAATTGAAGAATCAGGGAAGTATCTAGCTTTCATAATTTTAGCAAATAAGCTGTTGGGACATGTTAGTATACGCCAAGCCTGTTTTGCTAATAAGGCATCATTGAACTTAGCTAAATCTCGAAATCCCATACCACCTTCCTTCTTAGAATATTGTAGTCGTTTCCAAGCAATCCAAGAAATGCCTCTAGACGAGGTTGATTTTTTCCACCAAAAATGCATCAGGATCGATTCTAATAGACCAAGAGGTAATTTAAAACATGACATCGCATAAACCGTCATTGCAGCTGCCACCGACTTAAGCAGAACTTCTTTCCCTGCAGATGATAAAAATTTGCCACTCCAGTTTGTTGTACATTGTCTCACTCTTTCAATAATGTATTCAAACATTTCTTGTTTCTTGTTACCAAACTGTTCTGGTAAGCCAAGGTATTTCCCTCCACCCCCATGATTCGGTATGTCCAAGATTCTTTTCATTGCAACTTGTCTATGACCAAAAACTCTCGAACCAAACGTGATAAAGGATTTGGAGCTATTAATAACTTGGCCTGAATAGTATTCATATACGTCAAAAACATCCTTTAAGGCCTGACAGTTTCGGTTGTTTGCTCTACAAAAGAATAAACTATCATCTGC
>NC_025689.1:18729266-18738438 GCF_000633955.1 Camelina sativa
AGCTTGAGAATCAGAGACAATACCATCCAAATGGAGTTTCAACCGGTTGACCAAACACTTAGAAATGATTTTGTAAATGACATTACAAAGACCTATAGGACGATAGTCTGCTAGTGTTTCCGGTTCAGTAGTTTTAGGAATCATACAAATATTTGTGTTGTTAATCCCCGGTTTCATGTATGCCGTTGTAAAAAATTCTTTAACCTCCTTAATTATATCCTCTCCCACAACATCCCAACATTGTTTGTAGAATCTAGCAGTTAAACCATCTGGACCAGGTGCCTTGTCATCACCGATCATTGACAATGCTTTAAAAATTTCCTCACTAGAAAAGTCTCTTGTCAAGTCATCATTCATATCCTGTGTAACAGTTGGGACGAAGTCGGCAAAATCCAATGTTGACACCGGGTGATTTGTTGTAGAATACATGTTGTTGAAATACTCTGCTGCATGATGTCCAATATCTTTATCTCCACTAAAAACCTGTCCTTGATCATTCTTGATTGAAGTAATATAATTTTGAGCAAATCTGTTCTTAGTAGAGGCATGAAAAAATTTCGTATTTCTATCACCAACATGTAGCCATAAATTTCTACTTTTTTGCTTCCAATAGATCTCTTCTTGTCTGTAAGCAGTATTTAGTTGCTGTTTCAATCTTGGTATTAAATCTCTATCTGACCTGTGTAAGCTTGACATTGCACTGTTTAAACGGTATTGAAGCACATCTATTTGTTTCGCTGAGTTTAAATTGCTTTTACGTTTACAACGAGCCATGAACATACGACAATGTCGTATTTGATCCATTATGGTGTGATGACGTTGATCTTTACAAACGTTCCATCCCTCTTTAACGTAGCTTTTAAAATTAGCAACGTCCAGCAGCCTTTTATCAAAACGAAAGGGTTTTCGCAGAACTGGATCATGGCAACCAAACCGGAGCAGGACAGGTCTGTGATCAGACCCATTAAAGTCCAAAAACTCCGCTTCTCCCCTTGGAAATGTAGCTGACCATTCAGAGTTTATCAAAACTCTATCAAGGCAACACTTGACAGTGTGTGAATGTCTCTCACCAACCCAAGAAAACCTATCACCCGTAAACTTGATGTCCCAAAGATCACAGTAAGACAACATATGTCTAAAATCCCGGAATGTCCAGTCTGCTCTCATCGGTCCACCAATTTTTTCATTGTTAGAAAGGATCTCATTAAAATCCCCAACCAAAACCCAAGGTCCATCCTTAGAATGTGATAATTGATTCAAGTGATCCCAAAAGAAATGTCTCTGATCTTGAACAGGATGACCATAGACACAGGACAAATAAAACTGAAAGTTATAATATTTAACGTTTACATCAATGATTCTAGCATCCTTAGAAATTAAGGACACTTGAACATTGTTCTTCCACAACAAAGCCAAACCGCCACTCCTTCCACAAGGGGGCACAGTAATTATATTAGTAAATCCTAAGGAATTAGCAAATTCAACAACCTTATTACAGTTATTCAGAGTTTCAACTAGAAATAGCATATTAGGTTTATAGATACTGCAAATACTACGTAGTCTATATTTAGTCATAGATGTGCCAATGCCTTGGCAATTCTAGGAGATGATCGTCATGGACACAGTGGGGGTACCGGGCCCCCCGCGCCTCTGTCGATCTCATTTGGTGCAGAGCAGGAACCAGCAGACTCGACTCGCTCCTTCTTCTTGATCTGGCACAGGACCGCTTGATCTTCAGCAGCTTCCCATTGTTGGTAAAAAGCTTCAACCTCCCCCCTCTTACGCTTAGCGCTATTCTTTTCCTTCTCAAGAATCACTCCTTTATCCTCATGAATGGGAGAGAAAGTGTCGATGAACTGTTTGTTGAACTTGGCATGAAGATAACGAAGTCGTTCAGCCGTGAGTTCAGTATCTTCAAACACACTTGGTGGTTCACTTGGAACGGAAGAACTCGGGCCGGCACCCGGAGTTGAGAAATGATTCCGAAGTCCCGGTATTACATCAGCAGGATCAACAGTCTCGAGAGTATTAGCATCAGACAGGACATCACGCACAGCCTCAAGACCAGCCATGTCATTATTGTCATCATTAGGCGGTTCCTCTTGATAGAAATCAGGGTCCTCAGCATTCAGATCACAGTCGGAAATATCATGTTTAAGAGAACCGCATTTAGCACAGAACTTACGCAGCCTCTCAAAACGATACTTAATGATTGTGTTATCACCCACAGTGAATTGAAAATTCCTCTTAAACCTTAATGGCCAGTCTACATTCCAATCTATGCTAACCCGTACAAATTCTACCATATTAGCATTTTCATCAAAGTCTACCATTTCCACTGGTCTTAACTGATCTCCGACATACCTGGCCATATCATTGGAGAGGTATAGCAGTGGGATTCCTTGTATTTGAATCCAGAAGGGGATTATCTTCATAGTCTCTTCGGTGATATTCGGATGCCAACGATGAACCGTCAACATCCATTCGTTGAAAGACCACGGACCTCGACGTAAGACCATGTTAAGAGACTCTTCCGATTGGAAAACAAAAAGAGCCTTTCCCGGCCCCAGAATACGCCCAACCACGGTTCCTTCAACCCCCCAAATTCTGGGCATATGCCCTATCAAAGCCCGCAAGTTCTGTTTACGGGGGTTCACCGTTGAGACCACCAACGAGTACCGGTTAGCATTCACCGCCTTTGCAATGAATTGCGGCGGAAGCGGAACAGGGGCATCAGATATGCCCAAGTCCAAATCTTGGAGGGATTTTCTGATGTAATCACTCATACTCCACAATTTAGGAAATACGAACAAAGATAATGGATTAGAGAAGAAGGATTGAAGTGAAAAAAGTCCAGGAAGATCGAATTTATAGTGGATTGCCCATGGCGGTTTTCTCGAACGGTTATCCAACGAGAAAAACGGACCAAGGAAACTGCCATAAAGACGTTTTGACAGAAAGACCCCGACAGAAATTGCAATGTTAAAGACACAATCTTCAATCGGACAAAAACTCCGACAAGGAGACAACGAAGAAAAATCGATCTGCAGATCGCAGAAAAAATCGCCCCCAGAGAGAAGCGACGCCATTTATTGTCAACGACCCCGATATGAGATTAAAGTTGTGTATTTTAACTATATTTTTTTGGTTGATATGTTTTCACTCATTATTAAATATATTTTATAATTATAAATATTTATTAAAAAAATTGCATTTACTGATTGCAATCATTAGTTTAGTATGCTCAATTAGGATCACTTTGTCATAATTGTTTTGATGGTTGTAACTCTTTACCATAATTATTCACAAAATATCTTATATTTACAATAATATAATTTTTTTTTTTGCAAAGCTGTGTTTCTTTACCATATTATTTTTTATTTTGATGGTTATATTTCTACTAACGGTTTATGCTTAATATTTATGCATTTAAAGTTTTAAACCTACTTATTAATTTCTGCCTTTTAAATAATTTTAATTTTATTCGTAGAAGATACTTACAAACTATTCAATTACTTTGAAATGATTTCATAATATATAATTTAAAGTTTTAATTTTTTTCTGAAATACTTCTAAGTCCTAGTGAAGATTATTAATAGTAAAAAAAAACCAAATGAGAGGGTCGTAACCTAACAAATTGTCTCCACATATATAAATATCGAGAGAAAGAGTAGCCGCAAGTGTGAAAGTTGGAAAACTTATAAGAATATGACGACAATGTCAGATCTTTCTGTGGATTTGGTAGGGGAGATACTCTCTAAGGTTCGGTTAACATCTCTGACCGCAGTGCGATGTACTTGCAAATCGTGGAACGCTTTATCTAAGCATCAGGTTTTTGGTAAAGCACAAGTAGAAGAAACACAACAGTTTTTAGGGTTCACGGTTATGGGCTCTAAGGTTTGTTCCTTGAGATTCAATCTCCAAGGCATCCGCAACGAAGATGATGACGGTAGCGGACTTCACCAGAAACTTGGCGGAAGCAACTTGGTCGAAATTATAGTTCCAACATCTATAAAGCAAATAAGTGAACTTAACCAAGTCGATGTATGTAATGAAGTCTTTCACTGCGACGGCTTAGTCCTATGTGTCACCAAGGACCGATGGAGGCTCATGGTATGGAACCCTTATCTAGGGAAAATCAGATGGATTCGATTAAGAAAACAATTCGGGGCATATGACAATTTTACAATGGGATACGACAACAATAACCGTGACCACAAAATCATGAGGTTTTTTTCTGAAGACATAGAACGTCAAAGCTTAGAAATCTACAATTTTAACTCTAATTCATGGAGGGTTGTTGAATTCACTCCCATCTGTGCTTTAGAAAGCGGCGCGTCTTTGAGGGGAAATGCTTACTTTTTTGCTCAGGATATAATAGTGATTAAAGAAGAAGAAAAATTTAAAAATTATTTACTCTGTTTTGATTTTACAGCAGAGAGATTTGGACCGCATCTTCCTCTGCCATTTCACTCTTATGATGACGAGACTGGAGCTGTGACTCTATCTTGTGTCAGACAAGAGCAGCTTGCTTTGTTATATCATAACTGCGACTGCGAGACAGTTGAGTCATTAGATATTTGGATTACGAATCAGGTTGATCCCAATGCGGTATCTTGGAGCAAGTTTTTGAAAGTGGATATCACACGGCGTACTGGTTTTCCGAGAAACTTTGTACCTGGGAGCTTCTTCATTGACGAAGAGAAGAAAGTCGCTGTGGTTTCCGACGAATTTGCATCTGTTGCTGAGAAGACCGATGGCTACCAAAAAGTTTACATCATTGGAGAAGATGGATACTTCAAATCCTTTAAACTTAGATGCTCTAACCCACCTGACTTCCTTGCTTATGCTCCAAGTTTAGTGCACATACAAACCAACCAACCAGGCAAAACGAAAAGAAGAAAAAGGAAGAACAAAAGAAGAAAGATAGAGATTACTAATTAGTTCCATTTGCGATAGTACTTTATTTGTTACATGTTGCATCACCTTCTGTTTTCATTCATTGGCTTTCTTGTCCTTTTTAACAATTATTTAAAAAAATTATTGCTATTTAATTATCATCTAACAAAGCATTCAGATTTTGCATGTTTTTTTCAATTGTTCATGTCACGTTTTTCAGTATCAAACTAATTATATACCACAATGCATATTTCTCGTGATGTTTTCTTTGTGATTCTGAATCGCAACCCGTCTCCTTTTAATTGCACGAATAAAAATTTCCTTTTGTCAGTTGTTCAATGTTTGGTTTGTTGATGTGTGTTTTTGTGGAAGCGTCGTAGTTTTAGATTAGATGTGTGTGTAACATGGTCCAACAAAGTAAAGCCCTAGTGTTCTTTCATTAGCATTGGTCAATACTACTATTCAGTCTGAAACAAATAAGTGTTGCCTAAATATCTAATGAATAGAATTAAGTAATACCCTTCTCATGACATATGATCAAATATATATGTAGACTAGCTGCCAAATCTAGCCACTTGTTAGATAGCTGAATCTATAATATATACTTGACAGTTGAGATACTTGAGAGTTAATTTATACAAAACCAGCTAACTCATTCTTCTTCTATCCGAAATTGGAATTAACTCACTGCTCTACTAGTATCTAGATGTACATGCGAAATCTCCAATCTACACGTCCAATTTCTTGAAGGAGTCGCGTTACCGTGGAAAATATAAGGTTTGAGTTATGTAATCTAATCAACTTGTAGAGAATGGTAAATTTCTCAACAAAGCATAGCATTGTGACGAATCTTCACCATATGACAAGGCTATGGGGTCTCTCAGTCATAATCAACGGCTAAGAGTGTACTGTGGAAACTCTATTTTCATCTACCTTCAAAATAAAAAAATTATGTTACATTTTAAGGTGTTTCTACAATATTCTAGTGAGAAATCTTCTTTAGCTGTCATTTGGGTAAGTACTATCTAAATGCTCTCTGTCACAAACTGTTTTCAATACTTCAACATTAAGTTTGAATTTAAATATATATGAAAAAAAAAAACTTAGACTTTAAAATTTCATAAAGTATTTTAAGAAGAAAAATAGTTCTATATTTTAGTTATTTAACTAACCAAATGAAAAATATTGTTTAATTTCTTCTGCTCAAGGACATGACAGGTCCTCTGGTGCAAAGCTATTCTATTCCTGCAAACTCTCCACCCTGGATTGACAATAGGGAAGGAAGTAGCTCTAATGCTAGCCACGTTTTTGTTCATGTAATTAAAGTCTAAATGCAGCACGGATGATGATGGGAAACTTTGATGCATTGTTGATAATCACGAGAAAAGAGGTGTACTGAGATCAGAAGTTAATCCTTCATTCTTTTTGATTAAAAAAATGTATACCATGGAACGATTTATACAAACTCCGTTCTATATAAGTTCGTCACCAACATCAGTGAAAATACATGCAGAGGCACACTAAATAATCAATGACTGGTCAAAATATAAAGATCCCATAAAGAGAATCATATATATGTTAAGTAAACACTGACCGATGAAGGCGCTACTTCACAAAGACACGAGACTCTCGATGTGATTTGGGTAAACACTTAAGGTGTAGACATCGTCCTTAACAAGTCCAAATTCATCACCCACAGTTCCTTCAAACAAGACCTCTCTAATGCTGTTTCTCCTGGAATCAAAATATAAAATATAAAACGATTCATCAAACCTCCATGGTGCAAAGACAAGCTCACCAGCATTAGTAACACCTTTGAAGACTGGCTTTTTCATCTGTATTGGTTCCATTTTAGAAAGAGGCAAAACAACTCGTTTATGCGTCCATTCGTGTCCATCTCCATCCTTCAAAATCCATAGATCAATAGAAGGGAAATTCAAAGTATCAACTAAGGCTAATCTTCCGTCATACTCATACGGTATCATCCATGATCTCCCAAGAGAACAACTCTCCGGATATTTGATCTCATTAAACTTTTCAGAGCTGATATCAAAGCTCATTATACAACATTTCTCAATGCCAGCACCAACAGCAACAAGGGCTCTATAATACATGACTCCATTATTAATGCATCCACTACCTATAGTATGCCGGTGCTTAGGAAAACCGTTGGTTATTATTCTACATGATCCTTGTCCTGGAGCTCCGAATGTAAGAATCCAAATCTTGGAGTCTCCAATAATACGTAGTACTATGTATTTCGCATCAATCTGATCATATCCACAAATAGATCCAGCGTTGTATTCACCTTTTTGGGTGCCTTCAGGTTCAGGTAAAACGAAGGAGCGTTTCAGGGTAGGGTTCCACATCACGAGCGGTTTCGAACATTCCATGATAATCATCAAGCCGTGCACGAAATGAAAACTATATGTTTTACTAAAAGTAAGGTTTGGATATTGATAACTCCCGACATAAGAAAAAAGACCACCAGAACTATTCTTGTGTAGCGGAGATGAAAAAAAGCCCAGCATGTCGCCTTTATGAGCGGTTAGCAGTACAGAAGGCCGTAATGCCAAGGACCGAGTCGTGAAGGAGTTGATGAAATCTTTAGTTGTGGTGATGGCCGACCATAGCTTAGATACGGAGCGAAATCTCCCAACCGATTTGGCAGGGAGTCTCGAGAGTATCTCAATGATTAAATCCAGAGGAATATGTTCTAATTGAGATGTATCATCATCATGTGAGGACATTGACGATGAAGATTGTGTTGTTCTTTGAATATGTCCCGTCTTCTCTTCCATGGCCGATCGCTCCATTATTACTTCACTTTCTTTAAACCCTAATTTGTTATTAAACCCATTATATATATTGAACCATTTCCTATAAAATAGAAATTAGAAGATCTCGAATTTAATTCTCGAACCCATTATCGGACTCTAAAAATATTACAATCAAAAACAAAAAAGGAAAAGTAATGAGCTTGTTCGTTTTATTGCCGCAGATATGTTTGTTCGTTTTCTTGTCGCAGGTATTTGCGTCATGACGCTGTGGCAAACGCTGCGATCTATGTCTAACATTTTTAAACGTTGTTTTCATCCATCGGTCAAAAACATAGACGCATGTGGCAGCCGCAGCTGCCTTCGTCAACCAAATGAACAGCCCAATATAGGAAAATCGTAAGAATTGATTAGGGAGTGATGTATTCATCAAAAAAGAAATTTAAAATAAAAAACATGATTAGGGGAATCCATAAAGTACCAGAAAGCTGTTGGTATAGACTACATTACAAATTGTTGTCTTGGTACATGGTTTTTGTGTTCATATTTAGCTTCCATTCTTGGTTAGATACGTTTTTAAAAAAATTTGTTCACAGCATTCTTGATTAATTTTTTCTACCTAATTCTCAGAACCATCACTAACTTTTTGGAGACCACAATAAAAAAAAGGTTGAATTTTATACAGACAAACGGTCTGAACTCATGATATATAACTCCTCAATAGTACTTTTTATACCACCAGACCAAATATAAGACAGAATTTTCTTTTATATTTTAGAGGGCCACATTCTAATGCTTCATCAGCCTGGCCTATCGGTCGGCTCTGAATTTCTAATTATTGTAAATTTATCTGATTATTTTTGAATAGATTCAAATGTTATTTATTAACTTTAATTGGAAAACTAAATATTGCATTTATAAAATATCGTCCGTTAATGAATTTGGTTAGTTTTTACAATTTCAAAAAAAAAAAAAAGCTCATGGATTTAAATACAAGCAAGTAAATTGAAGAGACGATCTCGAATAGAAAGTTGTTGGGAAAATATGCTACTTCTTTCGTTTTAAGACTTTAATTTTTTTTTGAAAAATATAGAGTTTTGTATTTTCAGTGGACGTTTTAACCTATATATATTGTAACTTTTTTTTTTAAGTTACTAATTGGAGTGAAAAAATATTTAGTGTTTTAAAAAACAAAACAAAAACGTGTATGGCTCAACAAAAAATGTATGTAACTTATTAAAAGGTGGTCCACATCCAGAAATGAATACCCGCAAAAAGCACTTCAAGCCAATAGCACCGTTTCGAGCGTTGCAATATTGGGCTGACAAGCAATAGATAAGGTATGTCCGTTACGTTTAAAACCATTCACAAAAAAAGCAAAAAAAAAATAATAATGAAAGAGTCGTCGAGGATTCTTCTTCACCAATTTATTAGAAACCGAAAAAAAGAGAAAAAAACTTCCATACACAAAAAAAAAAAAAAAAAAAAAAAAAAGG
>NC_025689.1:18738606-18750262 GCF_000633955.1 Camelina sativa
AAAAAAAAAAAAAAAAAAAAAAAGAATGGGAGAGAGAGAGAAAGTGAAACTATTGGGAGTATGGTACAGTCCATACGCAATAAGACCAATGATCGCTCTTCATCTCAAATCGGTCGAGTATGATTACGTTGAGGAAGATCTATTTGGATCCAAGAGTGAGCTTCTTCTCAAATCGAATCCGGTTCACAAGAAAGTTCCGGTTCTCATCCACAACACTAAACCGGTTTGTGAGTCTCTTAACATCGTTGAGTACATCGATGAGACGTGGAACTCGTCTGGACAGTCCATTCTTCCTTCCCATCCTCATGATCGAGCTCTTGCTCGCTTCTGGTCTGCCTTCGTTGATAACAAGGTCTGGTTTCTTATTCTTTTTTGGAGTTTTGCTTACAAGGTCTGGTTTCTTTTCTTTTTTTGTTTGGAGTTTTGCTTCGTTGATAACAAGGACTTCATTAGTGTTTGTGTGTTATATTAGGATAGATAACTGGGTTGTTTAGATGTTGGTTCAGATGTTTTCATGTATATAAACAAATTATGTAACCTTAATCTAATTAATGAGAAAATCAGTTTATTCAGTTTGTATCTTCTCCAAATTTAATATGTTACACTCCAATGAATCTATCTGTCGTGCATTCGTGGCTTGATTGGTCTTGGGGGATATATGTCCTGTGTGAGTGATTTTTTAATTATATGACAAAAATAATGAAACCCAAACACTCAATAACATATTATTTCCTTATATAATGCATGTTCTAATTCTTATCCATAAATTTATTTAGACTCATCAGATTTAAGGCTGTTTTGACACCTAAGACCACAAAATATTGGTTCTTTGCGTCTTCGTATGCGTGTATATGCTTTAGTGAAGAGGATATTATAATATAGGAATGCATAGCATATATGCATATAAAAATTGTAGCTTATATATTCCTAAACTCCTGTTTTGAGAATCCAGTGGTTTCCGGCTTTGAAATTGGCGACAATCACCAAATCAGAAGATGCAAAAGCGAAAGCCATGGAAGAAGTGGAAGAAGGGTTGTTGCAACTAGAGGATGCGTTTGTGTCTATAAGCAAAGGGAAACCGTTTTTTGGTGGTGAAGCAATCGGGTTTATGGACATTTGCTTGGGAAGCTTTTTGGTTCTCTTGAAAGCTATGGAGGAGCTTAAAGGGGAAAAACTTTTTGACGAATCAAAAACTCCTTCTCTTTGTAAATGGGCAAGTGAGTTCTTTTCTGATGAGACGGTAAAGAATGTGGTGCCGGAGATCAAAAAAGTAGCTGAGTTTCTACGTGAGCTTGAGGTTAGAGCTCAGTCCGCAGCTTCAAGATCTTGAGATCATGTTAGACATGTATTGCAATGCAAGTGTCAAGTATACATGTGAATAGAAAATAATAAGTTTAAGTTTAAGTGTTGTTCAGTGTATGCTAGGATCTTAATAATGATGCAGTTTATATGTTGTTTCCATTTTATGTTTATAGATAATGTCATGGCCAACCAAAGATTATTAGAGTTCCTAGCTAGGCCGTAAATCTATTTTTCAATAGTTTTAAAATAGAAAAATCACGTTTTTAACCTAGTCTCATTAACACTATAAACCACCAAAATAAATACATTTAAACTAACACTATAAACACTAATATTAAAACTAGCTTCCTTGTTTATGTCGCCATAAAAATGATGAAACAATAGCGTCCGTCAACGCGAAATGGTTAAAGTTATATTTATTTAATCAGAATTTCAATTCATTTTATTATTTGTTACAATTAATTATAATAAGAAATAAATTAAAAAGAAAAAATATTGCAGATAATTTCTCTTCACATTAATCTTTTTAGAATATGCATCTCCATTAGGTTTTGATTTGACCTGATTGATTTCTAATTGGAAACTGAAGAATGTGTTTTCATGAACACCTCTTTCCTTAATTTACAAATATCTTGTATCTCATATGCTTCATTTCTTTGGGTTTCTATGCTTCTATTAAGTATTTTTGTCCTCGGTCTCTAATTTCAGAAGTTTATCAATAGAGAAGGTATGAATTAACCATGATAACCACAAGGTGGTGGGTTAGTAGTTCTAGGCTTGGTGAAAAAGTCGCCCTGTTGGTCCAGGCCAGGGATCAATTCTCCCCAAGCGCATAATTGCTCAGCTTTATCCCTTTGGCCACATGGGTACAGGACTATTGCTTACGACCCATTTGCAAATCTGAGAAGATCTTACCCGTGGGATACCTTTCTCCAAGAGATTAGTCTCGGACACCTTCATAGATCTAGAAATTTACTCTTGGGTTTTAGGGTTTAGGACTGACCAAACCTGGACCATGGTACCTTCCCGTAAGACGGTAAACCAATAAGCCGGCCATGATAGTGTTTTCAATTTTCATATGACACAGATCAGTCGTTCTAAGGCCAAAATCTAAAGTTAAGCGACCTTATCTTGATTACGGTGCTAATTTCTCTATATTAATTTTTTTAATTACTCTACTCCTAATAAGCCAAAACAAATTTGGATTTAATATGTCCAATTAAACAATCAATTTATCCTGGTAAGAGATCTAGATCCCACAAATATATTTTTATTAACAAAAAAAGCTAAAAATTATTAGAAGAAATTAAGGTATTACCAAAAAGAGAGAGTGAAATTGATCCCAAAAAAGATCAGACAATAAAAAAAATTAAAATGAAAATGAGTAATTAAGAATAATAAAATACCTTTTCTGTAAAAGACAAGGTCCCAAAGACCCAGCTCAAGTCCAGCTCTGTAATAATACATTCACACCATCTTCAACCTCTCTTTCTCTCTATCAATGGAGTTTTTTCAAAAGGCCAAAGCGGTTCGTTTACGGAGCCACCACGACAAGTACCTAATCGCCAACGAAGACGAAGAATCCATAACTCAAGAACGTAACGGCTCAGCAGGAGCAGCCAGATGGACCGTTGAGATAGTCCCTGGCTCCACCAACCTTATCCGTCTCAAAAGCGCTTACGGCAAATACTTAACCGCGTCAAACAAACCGTTTCTTCTCGGAGCCACCGGAAGAAAAGTTCTACAGACTAATCCTAGCCGTCTTGACTCGTCTTTAGCTTGGGAACCGATCAGAGACTCTGCTCTTGTTAAGCTCAAGACTCGTTATGGTCACTTCCTTCGTGGTAACGGTGGTTTACCTCCTTGGAGAAACTCTGTTACTCATGATATTCCTCATAGATCGGCTACTCAAGAATGGATTCTTTGGCATGTTGATGTCGTTGAGATCCTCACTGAGACTTCCGATCACCAGCAGCCTCCCTCTCCGCTTCATCATTCCGATTCTCTCGATTTCGCTCCTGGATCTCCTTCCAGATCTAACCATTTATTTAGACAAGAGGTGACTTTTTATCCATATTGAGACAAAAAAAAAATGGTATCATCATGCTTTAGGCCTGGATTCGTTGACTTGATGTTTTTTTTTTTTGTGTGTGTGTGGCAGTCAACGGATTCAGTGATGATTGGATCGCCACCAAAGTTGGATGGGAGAGTGATATACTATCATGTGGCGGATGATGATGGTGAAGTTGAAGATGATTCAGTTGAGGTAATGTCGTTTACTTTCAAAGGCAATGGTGTTGAAGAGCTGACTACGAGATTGAAAGAAGAGAGCAATGTTGAAGATGTTATCGTGTGTACTCGTAGCCCGTTGAACGGGAAGCTTTTCCCTTTGCGTCTTCAGCTTCCACCTAACAATGCAGACATGACTGTCGTCTTAGTGCCAAAATCATCAAAAAGTGAGTTTCTTTTGTGCTTAATTCCTCAACCACTGCTTTTGTCACTGACATTGTTCTCTGTTTTCTTTGACGTAACAGTAGCAGAAGAGTTCATCAAGTAGAGATCTGTGAAGCTGAGCTGTGATGTGAAGGCTATGGCTGCAAATTGTTTGTTGTTAGTTCAGATAATATTGGATTGACTTAGAGATACTGTTTGATTACCAAACTTATGATTTATACAAAATTGGTTGCATTGATCAATGATATTCAGCCTTGACGGTTTTTTCCCTTTTATATATATCCCTGCAACTAGTTCTTGCTACCAGTAGTCCGAACAAGAGCAGGATCCGTCTTTGAAGTGATGGAAACGAACACGATCTCTCACAATGATCTCAGTGTTAAAGACTTTTGAGATCAGTTTTGTAACCTCGTGGCAATCGCTGCATACACGTAGATTCTTGAATATACGGATTGGAGTCTGAGGTGGCAAGCTTATCAGTCCAAAAGCAATGGCAAGTCTCTCACTGTGCAGCTTGAGGGAGTACTCTTTGCTACCATCATTCGTTGCATCGACTAATGGTGCTTGAGAGCAATCCGGTAAATAACCAATCGATCTCAGTCTGTCCTCAATCACTTCTAACTGTTGGTATATCTGCTTCGTCTGAGGGTGCGATGTATCTCCTGCAAAAAACTCATGGGAGATGCCATTTATCTCAATAGAACTGCACCCGGGCTCTTTTCTAATTCCATGTTCAGTCATTAGTTTTCTGACAATTCCAACATCTTTCCACCGGCTAGCTGAAGCATAAACTCTTGACAACAAAACATATGCACCACTGTAGCTACTATTGGAACTTTGGTCATCTTCCCTTGTTTCAATGATACGTCTAGCAATTTCTTCACTTAGCTCGACACTAGCACCTTTTTTGCAACAAGCATCAAGGAGACTTCTCCAGATCACTGCATCTGGTTTCATCGGCATGCTCATCACCATGTCGATAGCTTCACTGATGTAGCCTGCACGGGCAACAAGGTCGATGATGCAACCGTAATGCTCTAACGCTGGTTCAATACCATAATCTCTAACCATCATGTCAAAATACTGTCGTCCTTTGTTTACCATTCCTCTGTGGTTGCAAGCGATGAGCAAGGCAACAAAAGTGATTGAGTTCGGTTTAATACTCTCTCCTTTTTTAACCATACGGTCGAAGCAATCCATAGCTTCTTCAGCTCTTCCGTGTGCAGCAAACCCAAGAATCATTGCGTTCCATGAAGCTAAATCACGTTTTTGCATCCCTTGAAACACTTGCTCAGCCATTCTCAAAGATCCGCATTTGCAATACATTTCGATCAACGAGTTCTTAATCAAAACATTCATAGCAACATCGACATCACATTTTCGTAACAGAAACGCATGCGCCCAAGTACCTAATGACAAAGATCCAAGACCAGCACACGCACTCAAAACACTCTGCATTGCATAACCATCTGGTTCCAACGATTCCTGCAGCTTTCTAAACAGTTGTAACGCAGAATCATACTCCCCAACCCGAACCAAAGCATCAATCATCGAATTCCAAGAAACAAGACTCCTCTCAGGCATTTCATCAAACACTTTGCGTGCTAAATCTAAACATCCACAAGAACCATACAGATGAATCAAACCATTGTTAACATACACATCTCCACTAAACCCATGTTTCACAACCTGACAATGAACTTGCTTCCCCTCCGATAACCCGAATATATAAGCGCAAGCTTTCAATACAAACGGAAACGTATGCTTATCCGGTGAGGATTCACCTCTCTCTAACATTTTCAGGTAAAGCATAAAGGCTTCTTCTTTCCTTGAAACATCGTGAGCACATGCTCTGATGAGAGTGTTCCACATGAAAGAGCTACGGTTTTGGATTGAATCGAAAACCCGAAACGCGTAGTTAACGTCGGAGAAGGAGGAAGAAAGCTGGAGGATTCTGCCGTAGAGAAACAGAGTTGCGGGTTCGTCAGGGTAAGTAGTACGGAGAGTGAAGGCGTGGAGTTGCTTGAGCTGAGACATGTCTGAACATGTTTCAGATAAGGAGAGAATACGTCGGTGATGGTTACCGGAGACGGAGGTTGAGGGAGAACTTGCCGGTGGTAGCGGAGGAGATAATGGGTGGAGCAGAAGACTGTTAGACATTGGATGATGAGTTTCGTTGTTTGAGGTGAAAAGATAACTAAATAAATAAGTTCAACATTCAACAATATAAGTTTGAAACTCGACCAAATTTTTTAATGCTTAATCATATCATCTAATTTTTTATGTTTTTATTTTTTTTTAAATAATACAATGTTATATCTATATATTTCCAACAGTTCAAAAGTTATATATATTTTCTTGAGAAATTTTAAGAAACAAAATTTTTCTTTTGAAAATTACTCATTTTTCTGTTCATTTTCAATTTTACCATATTGTATTATTTATTGACCATTTTAATCTTATTTGATAAAATAAATAAGTCAAGAAAATGAAAAAAAGCAAATTTTCCGCCAAAATATTTTTAGCACCAAAATTTTTTCAGCCAAAACTTTTTTCCTGCAACATGATCTAGTTATTTTCACACCAAAAAATATTTTTACCTGTAAACATGTTCTCTTGTAAAACATTTTAAAAACTTTTTAAATAATTTTATAAGATTTAAAGAATTATTTATAAGGTATTTATAAGGTTCTACAAAGTATTTTAAAAAAACTTATAATGTTTGACAATGTATTTAAAAAGTTTTACAAGTTCTTTATAACGTTCTACTAAATATTTATTAGGCTTTACAAGGCATTTATAGGATATTTTAACATATTTTACAATATAATTTAAAAAGTTTAAATATCTTGTAAAAATTTATAAATTCCTAATTGACTTATTTTTTTCCTTTCTCAATCAACACAAGAATTCTAAAATCCATAATCGATTTTTTTTTTTAATTACCTAGATCAAATTTACAAGAAACATGACAAACAAATCTACAAAAAAAAGTGATAGTTTGTGGGGTTTGAGTAGTGAGAGGTTGGAAAAATAGATAAATATGAATCATATCTTATAATTTGCTATAAATCTTGTTAGATTTGGTAGGGGATTAGAAGGATTTGGTTATTGAAGTGGTGGTTATGAATGAACAAATCTAGGGTTTTTGGCTGAAGAAGGGAAAGGTAAAAGTTAATTTTTTTTTTTTTTTTCACGGAAGAAATTTTTTTTTATTTGAAGTTTGGATATACCCGAAATTACCAGAACCTGAAAACACTCGATCCGAATCCGACCCGATATTATAAAATACCCGAGTTTATATCTCTACACCCGAAACCCAAAAAACCAAAAATTCGAACACGAATCCGATCGGATACCCGAATGCAGGGCTACCGACCGTCAGGTATGAATGGGGTTACCGGTTTAGTAAGAGAACGTTAAGCCCATTAAAAAAGGTGGATCCATGGATTAAGAGTGTACAAAGACCCACTGAAAGGTGCAGTTAGGATGTTTTTGTAAAAGGGCATAGGAAAATAGACATTTTTACTGATGGTTCTATTTTCTTTAACATTAGTAAATTTATAAGATTAAGACACATGCTACAAACACAGTTTAATGTTTTTTCAAAAATTGAAATTGTAAGTTTCTATGTAGAAAAAAGTGATAATTATAGTAGAATAATAAATTATGTATAATTCCTCTTAAATATTTATTTTAATTCGATAGTCATTTGATCAATATTATTTCATTTTTCATTAAGTTTTTGGATTTAGCAAAACACCCCTCTAATCCACTATTTTTTTTTGCAATTTTATCTCCCAACTCCCAAAAAAAGCAGGATAATACCGTGAAACCGGAACAATGTCCAGAATGCCATATTCTGGAAATGTCATAGTAATTATTTTTAATTATTTTTTTTTCTTTTAATTAAAATTTATTGAAAACACCAAAAACCCATCTAACATTATACCTAATATTTTATTCCTTCGTTATTAACGTGAAACAAAATCTCAGATCTAGGAAAAAAAAAGCTGACGAAATCGAGAGAAAGAGATGGGATGTAGAATCAGACGAAAGAGTGAAGAAAACTGTTGAGATCCCAGTCGTTGGTGGTGTTGAATCTGCGCAAATGAAACCGATGTATCTGTGTTGGCTTTAAATCTGATGAAAATTAGGCTTACATGTCGGTTTTTGCCGTCCGAGACATAAATAGACGAAGGTGGAGGAAACCGTGGAGAGGTTAAAATCTGGGGTCGACTGCAGAGAAGCGATGGAGAGAAGTAATGGAAGGTTGATGGTGCAGAATCCTCGACGACGACGCTAAAGATTAAAGGGTTATTAGCACCTACACCCACTTTCTATCAAACTTTTTTCACTTACACCTACTTTCAATACTCTCTATACTTTCTTAAGTTTTTTGCTTATATGTCTTTTTTGTATGACCAAACAGCTCTCTCTCCCTCTCCTCTTTCTCTTTTTCTCTTCCTTTTCTTTTATTGTACTAGTTATTATCAAAAATTATATATTTATTTTTATACAATAAGTTATGATTTAGTTTTTTCTATATTTTAAAATCTATATTAATATATTTTAGATTAACTATTGTATATTATGGTACAATGACAACATCAAATCCATATATCTATGGTCATGTGGATACCAATCAATTCAGGTGTCCATGACCACACATGTCCATATGGAAACATATTATCGAAGTAATACCCATCAATTGAGAATATAAGTAATACCAATCAATTCAGGTGTTCATGACAACATGTCTATATGGAAACATATTATCGATCAGGGTTATAGTGCAATTTGTGGATACAATATTTTTTCACATGGATAACTATTTGTGGATACAATATTTGTCAAACTTATCCATATGGATAACTATTTGTGGATACAATATAAGTAATGAATAACACTCACACAACAAAACTCAAACTTTTCCCAGATCGAACTAAAACTAATTCAATATTAAAAAGCTCACAAGACCACAATTAATCCGTAAAATCACAATAAAACCAAGAAAACCCATATCGAATTTTATATAATCTAAAGTGATAAGAAAAGAGATCTAAATATTTCACCTTCTCTGGATTTCCATTATTGTTGGAATGGTTTTTGAAAACTTTAGAAAATGAATGGGAGAGAGAAACAGAAACAAGCTTTTCTCTTTCAATGGATGAGCAAAAGCAAAACAAGGAAGAAGAAGATGTATTGTTTGGTTGAATAATGGGGGGATGGTGAGTTGAATTTTTTTGTTGGTTGATAAATTGGAGGAATCATGGTTGAGGAAGAAGAAGATGTATTGTTTTTTCTCTCTATACTTAGAATCAACATAGGTAAGTTAATTTGAAGAGAGTTGGTTTGTTTAGTTTGAGGGGTAAATGGTAATTTTACAAAAGGAAAGTATAGTGATAGTAGAAAGTGGGTGTGTGTGTTAATAGTTTAGGGGAAAGTGGGTGTAAGTGCAAAATTCCCAAGATTAAAATTATAAGTTGGTTTGGTTACCGTTGTACCCATTATATATATCATTTGTACTAGCTGTACTTTTATATATTAGTTGTACTAGTTATCATACTCTTTATCAGTTGTACTCGTTATAATATTATATCTCAGTTGTACCAATTGTCCATTAAGTTGTTCTAGGTGTATTATTCTATTTTAGTTGTAATATTCGTCTTTAATTCATTAAGGGTAATTTGATAATATCATAATTTCTATGTCATTCAGATTAAAAACTGGCATGCCAGATTAATTTTTATCAGTTTGTGGCATTTTAGCCTTGCACTTTGTGAAATAAAAAATAATACGCAATATAACTCTCGTCATCATCATCAAAATTTTAAAATGTAGATAAATAATATATTAAATCAGTGAGGGGTAAAAATTAACATTTACAATATAAAAAAATTAATATATGTGACCGAAGAAACGTTTAGAAGATACATATAAGAGTTATATTGCTTATTATTTTGGAGTTTATGTAATTAGTTTACATTTTTAGAAAATAGAGGGTAAAGTTCCAAAAACTGACGACTTGAAATGTTATTTTGCACACAACCCTAATTTTTTCATAATACAGCGCTAAATACTTTTTTTGTTTATTTTTAATTTTGTTTTGATTTAATTCAAAAAACTAGTTATAAGTATACACACAAAAGTTATATTCTTATAATTATATAATAAAAGAATATATAGATTGGAGATGATAAACAAAATTTTATAAGACAGTACTTTATCAATTAGAGATGGTAAAGTAACAATACCGATTTTCATGACTCTTATTCCCAAAGTGGAGCGCAGGGCTAGAATGCCACTTTGGGGAAAAAAATAATCTGTGTGCTACTTTGTAATCTGAGTGCCACCAATAAATATGATATCCCCGAATTACCCTTAATGAAAAAATTACAGACGAATTGGTACGACTGAGAGAGAATTGAACAACTAGTACAAATAGTCTAACTGAATGATATACGACAAATGGTACAACTGGTGTAACTAAGATGTAGTAGAACAAGTAGTACAAATGATACAATCAAAGATATATAACGTTTGGTACAACTGGTATAACTGAGAGATAATAGAACAACTAGTACAAATGAGATATAACTAAGAGATAATAGTACAACTGAAACAAATGGTATAACTAACAAAATAAATAGGACAACTGGTACAAATCGTAAACCCTAGCGCCGCCACCCTCACTAACTCATCTCTGCTTGCCAATTCTCCACCGTGGACTGTCTTCTCTTGCAGCGATTGTGCACATATCTCACCCAACCTTCACTTGATCTCTCCTCTTCACCACCAACTCGTCTTCCACCATCTTTACCGTTATTCGCCAACTTCTCCTTCTAATCCCTCTCTTTTGTTAACATCACCGCAAATCACCATCTCCAGTGCAACAAATAGAGAACCGAGATAAGTTTGGGCTATGACGGCACACACAAAACAATAAGAACGAGAAATCTGAGAGATTCAAAAGAAAACCAAACTTTTTGTTGTCTCAGATTTGTAGATCTGTCGGCGACAGAGAAAAGAGAAAGAAAATTGTTAAGTATTTGGAGTAAAATAGGGTAATTGTAAGTATAAAGCTCTTATGGGTTTTTGGTCTTTTTAATGCATTTTAATTTTAAAAAATATTAAAAAAATAAATAGAAACATAACAATGGCATTCACGATAATTTTTTTCCACGAAGTGGCATTCCAGCAATTGATTCCCCAAAGTGGCCTCAGACTGTTTATCGATTAGAATCGGTACTTTCATAACTTTTTTTTTTGACAACAAAAGAATTATCTCAAACGAGCCAATTATGTAGAAAATTGTTTACAAATAAAACATTGTGCGGAGAGGTACACGCCTGGCGTGCCAAGGAGTCCGCATGTACATTACCATTACGCGAAATAAAAGATAAAGAGAAAGAAGAAAACTCCTCCATGTCAATCTTGATAGCGTCGAGGTATGTTGAGTAAGCCGGCCAGTCTAGAGGCGAAGACACCATCTTCACCAAGTCTGAACAGTCCGTAAAGAAAGCTACATCCCGGAAGTCGTGGCTGATCATGCATCGCATAGCCCAAATGAAAGCTTCTACTTCAGCATGTAAGGGGGAGAGACTACGCCAGAAATTGGAGGCTCCCATAAGCGGCAGAGGATCCTGAAGGGAAGTACAATACCAACCTGCGCCTACAAACTTATCACCCGCTCGCCATGAGCCATCGACAAAGCACCGATGTCCTGAGTAACTCATGGAAAGAGAAACTCCTCCCACTTGAGCATCGATCGACACTGTGGGGTAGTGTCGGTCGACACTTGGCTGGTGTCGGTCGACACCTCCCTTCCAGCGAGACGATGTTTGATTTTTTGGTTTGTTTGTTTTGTTTGTTGTTTGTTTGAAACATTGGAATCATT
>NC_025689.1:18752177-18766888 GCF_000633955.1 Camelina sativa
TTATGTTCCCCTGAGGGGATGAGTAGTTCCCCTGATACCGAGATCTTGAGGATTGTGTTCCAAGAGTGAGACGGTATAACTCGAAGACGCTGTTCTGAGAGTGAGATCGGTATGGCTCGAAGGTTGCGACCTAAGCGTGGTGGATTTGGGAGCAAGCAATACCTAGGACGTGAGTATAAACAACCNTTGGTTTGTTTGTTTTGTTTGTTGTTTGTTTGAAACATTGGAATCATTGTTGCTTGTGTGTATAGCCCATTAGATGGGATGATTGCCTCACTGAGTGTTTATCAAATACTCATGCATCTNAACAATTGTTTAATCTCGGGTTTAAGATGTGTTGACCAATGGGTCAGGGTTTTATGAACCAGAGCGGTTATGAACGTGTGGCTGTTTCGCCAGGATTGTGAGGCCGGTGGTGCTAGAATCTTGGGAAGGGGAGTTACAGCAGGTCTGAGCCGGGAAAGGCGTGTTTGCCAGATACATAAGTTCACGAGAAGCCTTCATGGCAGGATAATCTAATCGTTGCGACGATGTTGGATTACGTTCATTGGAGATGGATAGGGTTGCAAGATTCAAGGTTTTGGTAAGCTTGCTGAGGGAGACAAGGCAAGACGTTTGAGTTGGCGGCTTGCAAAGAATTTGACGCGGTGAATCAGAATGTGCAAACGTATGGTATTTGTTTGTTTTATTACGTTCGTATTGATGATTTGCTGTGGAGAATTGCTAAGCGAAAAGCTAACTTTGTAATAAGCTATCTTGTGGAAGTTTTCCTAAGAAACAAGTTACTAGAGGTTCTTCGATGGACTAGAGATGTTGATATCCGAGTGGTGGTGAGTTGATGTCGGCATACTTGATTTTTGTCTAGTAGAGTTGGAGACGCAGCTAGAGGATTGGTTGAGTAGGGGACTCTTTTGTCTTAACACTTCACTGTGGGGAGCGTTGGTGTTCGTCAAGAAGAAAGACGAGGTATAGGTTTATGAGTTTGTGGCGATATCGTTTGGGTTGACTAACGCGTCAGCAGCATTTATGAGGTTGATGAACAGCGTGTTTCAGGAGTTTCTGGACGTGTCTGTCATCATTTTCATTGATGCTATCCTGGTATTTTCTAAGAGTCCTGAAGAGCATGTAGTGCATTTGAGAGCAGTTCTAGAGAAGCTGCAGGAGCAGAAGTTGTTTGCTAAGTTGNTATTATTATTAAAAAGAAAAAAAGGTCGGTCCTTTCATTTTGGTATCATAGCCCTCACGGTTCTAGGTTTGGGTTCACTAGGCTTTGTGCTGTAGATGTTTGGGANGGCAGCATGAGATTGGTTTCTAGGTCACATAGTTTCTGCAGAGGGAATTTCTGTAGATCCGGAGAAGATTCAGGCTATCAGAGATTGGCCTAGACCGCAGAATACCACAGAGATTAGGAGTTTCCTTGGGTTGGCAGGTTACTACAGGAGAGTTGTGCAGGGTTTTGTAAGCAAGGCACGTCCGATGACTAAGTTGATAGGGAAGGATGTTCCTTNCTAAAGGTGTTTAAGTTGTTGGTCGTGGACGGGGACGTGGTCGTGGTCATGGTCATGGTCGGGTGGGTCCCGAGGCCAGCGAGTGTGTGGTCCAGAGTTCCACGAGGAGGTACGTCAGAGGGTCGCAAGCGTATCAGGAGGGACCAGAGAGGGTTAGCCGGTGAGGATGCCGGGGGTGATGGGAACCCAGGTGTGGGGTTGCAGCTGGTGGAGCCCAGGGTCGAGATNGTGTGGCATGGAGTCCTAGAACATCCTCTCCGAGCCTACAGTGTGATTCCACGGTGAGTTTGTGTTTTTGTGTTTTTGTGTTATGTTAAGATTGCTTGTTAGCCTCTGTTCTTAGAAGTGCAGTGGCTAAAGGTGTTTAAGTTGTTGGTCGTGGACGGGGACGTGGTCGTGGTCATGGTCATGGTCGGGTGGGTCCCGAGGCCAGCGAGTGTGTGGTCCAGAGTTCCACGAGGAGGTACGTCAGAGGGTCGCAAGCGTATCAGGAGGGACCAGAGAGGGTTAGCCGGTGTGAATGCCGGGGGTGCTGGGAACCCAGGTGTGGGGTTGCAGCAGGTGGAGCCCAGGGTCAAGATGATCGCTTGGCGGATCTATTGGCGTGCTGTTGGAGCGGTTACCGAGAGGGGTACCAGTGCAGGCTCCAGTTGTAATGCATGTGGCGAGGTGCAGCCGAGGGCTGCAGATGTGGAGGAGTTTCCATCTTATGTTAATAGGATGAGCGGTTGTAGATGATCGGTATGAGATTATTCTCAAGAGGTATCGAGCCTAGAGAGGCGGATAGGTGGATATATGCAGTTGGAGCAGATAATTTTGTAGCTTGGTGGTTAATCCAGTTGGATATTAGAAGCTGAGTGGACAGGCATAACATTGCATTGTTATACTTGGACCACAGGAGGTACTTTTGGTCGGGAGATGTTTATAGTGGTTAAGGATTGTTGCTCCTGAGGGGATGGTGATTCTCTTGAATACCGATAACTCGAGGGGCTGGGTGCTCCGAGAGTGGCAGAGGAGATTATGTTCCCCTGAGGGGATGAGTAGTTCCCCTGATACCGAGATCTTGAGGATTGTGTTCCAAGAGTGAGACGGTATAACTCGAAGACGCTGTTCTGAGAGTGAGANTCTAAGATGCATCGTGATCTCAAGAGATACTATCACTGGGTCGGGATGAAGAAGGATGTAGCTAGTTGGGTCTAGAGGTGCAATCTGTGTCAGCTAGTGAAGGCTGAGCATCAGGTTCCTGGCGGTTTACTAAAGCGTCTACCCATTCCTGAGTGGAAGTGGGATATGATCACTATGGATTTTGTGGTAGGATTGCCAGTGTCACGGACCTTTGATGCTATTTGGGTCATTGTGGACCAGTTGACTAAGTCAGCACATTTTCTGCCCATTAAGAAGACTGTTGGAGCAGCAGTCTTGGCTAAGAAGTATGTGAGAGAGATACTCAGATTGCATGGGGTGCCAGTGAGCATTGTGTCTGACAGGGATTCTAAGTTCACTTCAGTGTTCTGGAAGGCATTTCAGGCAGAGATGGGCACTAAGGTGCATATGAGTACAGCTTATCATCCCCAGACAGATGGACAGTCTGAGAGGACGATCCAGACGCTGGAGGATTTGCTGAGGATGTGTGTGTTGGATTGGGGTGGCCATTGGGCAGATCACCTGAACCTGGTAAAGTTTGCTTACAACAACAGTTATCAGGCGAGTATTAAGATGGCTCCTTATGAGGCTTTGTATGGGAGACCATGCCGTACACCGTTATGCTGGACTCAGGTGGGGGAGAGGAGCATGTTTGGTGCTAGTTTTATTCAGGAGACCTCATAGAAGATTCGAGTTCTCAAGCTGAACATGAAGGAGGCTCAGGATAGGCAGAGGAGTTATGATGATAAGAAGAGGAGAGATCTTGAGTTTCAGGTAGGAGATAGAGTGTACCTCAAGATGGCCATGTTGCGGGGTTCAAACAGGTCACTGTCAGAGACTAAGTTGAGTCTGAGGTATATGGGACCGTTCAGAGTGATTGAGCGGGTTGGACCAGTGGCATATAGACTGGAGTTACCTGAGGTTATGCGTGCATTCCATAAGGTTTTCCATGTGTCTATGTTGCGGAAGTGTCTCCGTGAGGGTGAGCAGGTGTTGGCTAAGATTCCAGAGAATCTTCAGCCTAACATGACATTGGAGGCGAGACCAGTGAGAGTTCTCGAGAGGAGGATCAAGGAACTTCGGAAGAAGAAGATTCCTTTGATGAGAGTCATGTGGGACTGTGATGGTGTTGAGGAGCAGACTTGGGAGCCTGAGGCAAAGATGAAGGCAAGATTCAAGAAGTGGTATAAGAAGCAAGCCGTGACTTGAGCTTGTTTAGCCTGGTCCCATCTGTAATCTGTGGCTGGAGCGGGAATGGAGTATTCCAGCCCATCTCTCTTATTACTCGGTCGCTTGGGGTGGTTGGTTGTGCGACTCAGTAACAAGAAGAGGTGGTGCTCGGGGTACAAAGTTCCCGTGAGGCGGGGTTTTGGAGGAAAGTTTCCTGAAANTAAGATTCCAGAGAATCTTCAGCCTAACATGACATTGGAGGCGAGACCAGTGAGAGTTCTCGAGAGGAGGATCAAGGAACTTCGGAAGAAGAAGATTCCTTTGATGAGAGTCATGTGGGACTGTGATGGTGTTGAGGAGCAGACTTGGGAGCCTGAGGCAAAGATGAAGGCAAGATTCAAGAAGTGGTATAAGAAGCAAGCCGTGACTTGAGCTTGTTTAGCCTGGTCCCATCTGTAATCTGTGGCTGGAGCGGGAATGGAGTATTCCAGCCCATCTCTCTTATTACTCGGTCGCTTGGGGTGGTTGGTTGTGCGACTCAGTAACAAGAAGAGGTGGTGCTCGGGGTACAAAGTTCCCGTGAGGCGGGGTTTTGGAGGAAAGTTTCCTGAAATAGCAGTTTCCAAAAATGGAAAGTGCTAAATATGGAAAGTTTTACGGGAGGTAGAATTTTTCCATTTTTTTGCGGTGGAGAGCCTTGGAGGAGCTTGTGTGGCCTTAGTGGCGGACTTTTTAATCATTGTGTGGCCTTAGTGGCGGTCTTTTGAGACATTGTGTGGTCTTTGTGACGGTCCTTCGGGATAGATGGTCTTTGTGACGGTCCTTCGGGACATTGTGACGGTCCTTCGGGACAGATGGTCTTTGTGACGGTCCTGTTTAGGACATTTGTTTGGTCTTTGTGACGGTCCTGTTTAGGACATTTGTTTGGTCTTTGTGACGATCCTGTTTAGGACATTTTTTTGGCCTTGTAGCAGTGAGATGATCTGTGTGAGGTCATGAGGTATTCCAGTGAGGGGATATGTGGTTGGTAGGACATTGAGATGTTTTACGCGAGCCACGGGAAGGAAACCTAGATAGGGATAGGACTCAGACATGTTCAAAATTGTTTGCTCGCGGCTCTTGGAGGACTTAGGTTCTCCTAGTACTGCCATATTCAGAGACTTTGTGGCTTGGGAATATGGTTGGTATATCGACTTCGGATGACGATCCAGGGTCGCGCTGTAGGGTGGCAACCTGAGAGACAAGTTTAAATTTTCCTTATATATTATGGCATGCGGGTTTAGACCCGATGAGGAGCCAATATTATGGCATGCAGACTTAAGTCTGATGAGGAGCCAATAAAAACTCAAGGTTTAGGCCTATGAGTAAAGGAAAGTCCAAAAGTCGTGAGCAAATGACACCTGGAGCGTGAGTCTATCGCCTAGAGGTGACCTTCTGTAGATCAGTCGGAGGAGTGCGGACCGTGGAAACGGTGGCATGGGAGTCCTTGGCTGATGGTTGTTCGAGATTCGAGGACGAATCTAGATTGGTAGGGGAGAATTGTAACATCCGCAAACCAAATTCGTGCGTTTTGGGTGAGGGTGTCGATCGACACCAAGGGGGTATCGATCGACACCATTGTTTTTCCGGTTCGATCGAATTGATTTAATTGTCGATTTTGGTCGGTTTGGTTTAAGGAAAACCACTAAACCGAGATATTTAAAGGAATTGTCGACCAGATGGGTTTTGGAAGTGGTGTTTGTCGCCGTTTGTTTGTTTTTGAGAAGAAAAGAGAGAAAACATCGTTCTTGAGCTTTTGAGAGAGATTGGTGAGATTCCTTGCTGTTCTTGGGAGATCTAAGGCTGGGAAAGTGCTAGAAGCTTGCTAGGAGTGAGGGATTCGTTCATATTGGTCAGAATCTTTCTGCAGAGAGGTGAGTGCATGACCATTGCTAATCTAAGCCTTTGATTTCCTTGTTCTTGCTTGTTTGTTGCTTGTTTGTGTGTTTTTCTTGCTGGGATTGGTTGATACAGGTTCCCACGGACGTATAAGGCTTGGGTTTCGAGTATTGGACGATTTGGAGGAGATTTGGGAGCGAGATTCGACTCTCGACTTCGTGCGGATCGCAGTTGCAAAGGGAGTGTCGATCGACACCACTTGGTGTCGATCGACACTGTGGGGTAGTGTCGGTCGACACTTGGCTGGTGTCGGTCGACACCTTCCTTCCAGCGAGACAATGTTTGATTTTCTGGTTTGTTTGTTTTGTTTGTTGTTTGTTTGGAACATTGGAATCATTGTTGATTGTGTGTATAGCCCAGTAGATGGGAGGATTGCCTCACTGAGTGTTTATCAAATACTCATGCATCTCAATTTGTGTTTGTGGTGCAGGTAAAGGCAAAGTGTGATCGTGGAATCAAGGCAATGAAGAGGAGGATGTTCTAGGGACTCGATTGGATGTTGTCTGGCATTGCTAGGTTGCTAGAGTTGAGTCATTAGAAACATTGCTAGGTTGCTGGTTTCATGTTTTCGGAGGATTGGTTATTGGATATGGTTTATGTTATGATATTGGTTATTATTGGATATTTATTGGCATTGTTATTCCGCTGTTGGTTGTGATTGTGATTAGGTAGCTAGTGGATATGGGACCACTAGTTCTAGTTTATTTATTATATTATATTTATATATTTATTATTAAAAAGAAAAAAAAGGTCGGTCCTTTCAAACCTAAAGGTGGTGAGGGGAGAGCCTCATTCTCACCTTCCTCCACCTGAGCCTGTTGCCAAGCTAGTGCCTCACCTTCCGCTATCCTGACAATCACGTCCGGCCGCTCAGCCATGTTATCGAAGACACGTTCGTTCTGTGCTTTCCAAATATACCACATAAGCCAAGGAAAAGGTAAAACCTGAGAACCCGGTTTCTTAGGTCCCAGAAAGTGATCCACATTTGCGTACATGAAATCCGTTGGAAAGCATATGGATCCTACCGGTACCTGAGATAAAGCCCAAACTTTCTAGCTGGTGGGCAAACAAAGAGTGCATGGTTATCGTTTCCTCCTCGGCACCACACCGTGCACAACCCAAATCACAGGAAATACCCCGCCTCCGCAGATTTTCTAATACCGAATGTAACACCCGTGTCCCAAAGAAAAGTGGAAGAACCGATCAATTTATGTGAAATCATGAAATTGCACGGTTTGGTTTAAGTTCATCCGGTTTAGAACCAGTTTTGAGAAACCCTAAGTGATGTATTTATAATGATATGGACGCCTCTTCTCTCTATTTGTTCGTGGCTGTTATTCAATACTTGTGTAGAGAGGAAGAAAGAGATAGAGAAAGAGGAGAGAGCCTGTTGTGGTGTGAAGGAGATTAAAAGAGAAGGAGCAGAATCGTTAGGGTTTGGGAAGAAACATTTTTGATATATCAAATCGTTGTCAAAAGTAACGAAATTTGGTATATTTATTTTCAAGCCTTTCATAGTCATTCTCCTTTTTACAGAAGTGGATTTGGATTTAAGCTCGATGAGTTATTGGCAGTTTCGAGAGACACGTTTTCTTAGACGCGAATTAGGACCATCGGGGATTGTAACAGAGATCGTGGTCTCTTCTGGTTTCTGATCGGCACGAGATTTTGTGGAAAGCTTTGTGACGTCTCGGACTAGTGTTTCACTGGAGGGATTTGATAGTTAACGGTTGGTTTTTATTTTAGGGTTTCGTCTTTAAGATTGTTCTTTTCTGATGTTTCGGTCCAGTTTGCTTCAAGGTTGTTTTTGGTTGTGTTACTTGTTGTAGGACGTTTCTGGACTGTTTTAGACGCAAGAAGAATTTCTCCTGGTTGTATTTGTTGTTAGAATCAGCTTGATAAGGTGAGTGCGTGACCATGAGCTTATCTGAGCGATTGGGTTGTATGACTTGTTTCGTGTGATGATATGTAGGTGTGGTGAATGTGTTATTGGGTGACTTGTGCAATTACTGGTTTGTTATGTTTTATTTGTGGTTGTACTCTCAATTTGCTTGTGTGTATAGCTTGTAGATGGGAGGATCGCCTCACTGGGTATTTCTGGTAATACTCACGCATCTCAATTGTTGTTTGTGGTGCATGTATTGAATGTGTAGCGTGGAATCATGGCAATGAGGAGGAGGATGATCTAGGGTCTCGGTTTTGTGAAGTTGGTTTTTAGTGTTTGTGTTGATGGAACCTTGGATAGAGTTATATTAGGTTGTTGGATAAAATGGTTAGGAATGTTACTGCATTGATGATATGTTGGTTATGTATTGTTGGTATGTTTCCGCTGTGCGTGTTGGTTGTTGTTGGTTTATTGTTGAATTGTGGTTTGGTTGGTTTAATTAAGTAGTATGGGATGCTTAATAATATATTTTATTTATTTAAAAAAAACGGGTCGGGTTGTTTCACCGAAACACAACCGGATAATACCTACCACATGAAATGTTGTATTTTTGGTGGACATGTAACATGCCATACACTAGCAAGAAGCAGAGTTATCTCTGGACCACAGCCAGGAGCATGAAAAATTCAACGAGATGTTATACGTTCAGCATGATATCCTGACTTGACCGTATACTTCCCAGATTTTGTGAAATGCCAACCTAGAGTATCTACCGTCGAGGGACACCCCAAGGCCAAGCCCCTATCAACTCAACATCTCCGGGATCGAAAAGCTCCTGGAGCATATCCATATTCCATGAATTAGTTTGATAATCAATTAAGTGAGAAATTTTTAAAACAGGGTCCTTAAAAGGACCCCGACTAATGGCTTGTCTTGGAGATTGAGCTGGAATCCATGGATCAGTCCATATAGAAATACAGTCTCCGGAGCCGACTCTTTTAATAAGCCATTTGTTTACCAAAGATCTAGCAGACACAATACTCCGCCACCCATAAGATGGAAAATATGACCGAATAGGTTCCATTGGGTTTGGCAAAGAAAATATAGAGTGGGGTTTCACAGGACGCTAAACTTGGGATTATTTACGTAATGATAAAGTTACAATATCGACTTTCATGACTCTTATTCCCAAGGTCCCCGGATTCTCAACTCTGCTTATATCTTTAGAACTTGTAAAGGCCAATACTCTATGTTCATGTTAGGGGAGGTATGAGTACCATATACTTACCCAGTTATGAGAATATTTTAAGATGATTCATAGTGTCATAGATAAACAACATTTTCTTTAATTATTTCATTTCAGTATATATATTTCAGTAATATGGTAGATATCATGAGTAAAATCAATAATTTCTTTTGGTATTTACAAATACAACAAACTATTACTTTTCCTCATCATTCTTGCAGTACAAATGCCTTTACAAAATTTTATTTTTGTTTTTCTTATAAAAATTTAAAAGAGTAATTAATATAATTTAGGTTTAATAACTAATCAAAGAAAAATCCTAGCATTTCTGTTGAATATGATGAATACATAAATAAGTATTAATATATTTATTAGTTAAAATTCTAAATACTCTTACAAATACAAAGACTTAACATCATATTGTTTGGGACTAAAACAACATAGAAACCCGTTTTCTGTTTAAAAAACTTATTGATCTTCCTCTGCATCTTATCTTGATCAATTCCTTCTCCCTTCACAGTTAGTATGTCGGTCTCTATATTATATGTTACAGAACTAACACCTTAGAAAGACAACATATAAATCGTTAAGTATTTTAAAATCTAATTCAAATATGATATTTGTAATGTATGTATGTCTATATATATCTATGCAATAACCAATTGAATTATTAACTTTTCCTTAAATCATTATATTGTGTAAGTATATGTAATACCCATGAACCGAATTTTAGGATTTCGGTAAGGGTGTCGATTGACACTGGTGGTTGTGTCGATCAACACCTTATGAGATCGGGTGTTCGATTTGATTTCAGGATTCTCGGTTCGAGTTGGTTTGGTTTGGAGATCGTATTTAAGGTGTGAGATCGACGCTTTTAGATTTAGAAAACCTATTGACGCCTCCTTTGTGTGGGAAAAGAGAAAAAGCGATTCCCAAAAGTTTCTGAGAGATCCTGAAGGTTTTCCTTGAAGCTTTTTGTCCCATTTCTTGTGAGTTTGGCTTTGTGGTTGGAGATCTAAGTCTGAGAACGTGGGGAAAGCTTGTGGTGGTGTGTTTTTGGTTGTGTGTTTGTTATTTTTTTGCAAAGGTGTGTGAATGCCCATGTCTTATCTAAGCTAAGATCTCTGTTTATGTGACTTTATGTGTTGTGTGATTGTTTTCCTTTGAGTTATATGTGATTTTTGTGGCTCCTGAGGTTTGGATTCGCTTCTGGGAATGCTTGGGACGCATATGAGTTGTTTGGAGACGAGATTCAGAGTTTCTGATCGAAGAGAATCGATGCTCGGCATTAGTGTCGATCGACACAAGGAGTGTGGAGGTGTTCGACGCCATGTGGAGGTGTCGGTCGACGCGAACTAGGGTTTTCAGAAAATGTCGAGCATGTGTGGGGCAACACCAAGAGGGTGTCGGTCGATACAAGGGGACTGCATCGATCGACACAAGGTGTGTGTCGGTCGACACAACCTTCGTCAGGTCTCAGTGTCGATCGACACCAGGAGGGTGTCGGTTGACACTACCCTCCTCAGCAGGCGGCTGATGTTCTGATTGCTTGTGTATTGCCTGGTTTGTTTATTGTTTATTGATTGTGGCATGTGCATATCTTATTGCTTGTGTATATAGCCCAGTAGATGGGAGGATTGTCTCATTAAGTATTTATGGTAATACTTACGCCTCTCTTTTGTATTGTGACGTAGGTAAAAGCAAAGTGTGATCATTGAATCAAAGAGATGAAATTAAATGGGATCTAGTGAGTATGAGATCATTAGATATTAGAGTATAAAAAAAAACGGGTTGGATTGTTTCAGTATACCTCGACAACCATAGACATAATCTATCGCTTTGTCCCTTGCTTTTTCATCAGTAGATCCAAATTTGAATTGGTATTCTTCCTGCCAAAAAAAATATTAACTAAAGTTTTAGTAAATTTATTGTATAAGCAATATTGGTTTTTGATTTTTTAAAATGTATATGTAAGAAATTGTTTGTCTTTTAAGATTCCTGAAAAACTAACTAACCATTTGTTGAAAGCTTAAAAAGTTCAGAATTTGTATAGAGATGATAAAAAAAAATATGATTACAAGTTTGCCATTTAGTGACCTGCTTATTTATCTTTTTTTATTAAAATCAACGATTTTGATACATTTTTCATACAATAATATTAATAATTAACTTCTACATATGTAAAACAATTGTTAAAATTATTACATGTGTTCAAGAAAACAAATAAAAATAAAAATAGATATCTCAGTTTCCAAGAACATAAATAGCAAACAAGATAAATGATAAAAAAAAAACATTGCTACTAGAATAAGATGTAAGTAAATCTGAAATTATTTAATGGTATATCCTTACATAGAAAGAAAGCAAAAGTTCTATAAATGACTTTTAATAGTTCTATCAAATGACTTGTCTTGTAATCTCTAAGATTTTAATGTGACCCAAAAATTTTAAAATCATAAAAATAGTAAATTTGTTGTAAACATAGAGATTAGCAAAACGGTTTTCTCTTGTTATTGATCTATTACATATTATACAACATATATATAGTAATACATTAGATTTTTAGGTTATACACTAACACTACTAATGTGCCGATAATGGGCATCTATACAACAATAGACATATTCATAACACTCCCCGTTGGATGACCATTATAAAAATCTAGTTCCAAATGCGCATGTAAGATGCTGCCTCGTTAAAAACCTTAGCTAGAAAACTCTATGGGAAAAATCATGGTTAAGGGAAAAATAGTGCATCATGCTTTTACTCCCCCTCTTTTATACATCACTTGAAATCTTCGAGATGAGGCAATCCAATATGATGAAGTAGCTTCTTGAAATTAGTAGTTGGAAACACCTTGGTAAATAGTTCGCCAAATCTTCACTTGAGCAAATTTGTAGGACATGTATATTACCGTACATCACCATTCTTCTGCTGGCTATTGGTCTCTTAAATGACTCATCTAGATCATTATCTTCGTATCTCACGATCTCATCAATGTATGTCAAAGACTTTGAAGATGACAGTCTTTCACCATTGGAATTATAATATTTCTCTTTAGGTGTTTATCTTTTGCGTGTTCTTTGCTGTCTCATTAAAAACCTTTCATAGAAAAATCCAATGAGATAAAAACCATGATAAGAGAAAAAGAGTACAACCATACACATAATCATATTTTTTCCCCCTGAAAGCATCATCTTCAGGTTATGCATTATGATATATCTTTTTGAACTGTTATTAACAGAGCGTTAGTGTACAAAAACAGATATGAGCATCATATATTCTCTTGGGTCATTGGACTTCAAGTCATTTTCACCGCTTTCATAAGAAGATTCCTTTTTCATTTATCTGAACTTCAAACCCAAATATTCTTTTCAATACAATCTTCCAAATAATCATATTATACATAAGAGTTATTTTTACTCTCCTTGTAAAACTTTCTTTTTCAACTCTTCTTCTTAGTATGGTACTTCAAGACCATTTTATATGTTAGATACTTTTATCAACATACTTTACACTTGTTCTTGTACCTTTCTCTTAACAAGAACCACTTATAAGTGCAGAAGAGACAAAAGACACACAATTTTTCTTTGAAAAAGGTTCAGCAAATGCCTACATCCTCAAACTTTGTTGAAAAAACTTCTTGAACACCAGTACTATTAGTGTTCAATCCCGGATTTATACAATCCTAAGATTTTCTCTTAGCTTGTTCGATCTATTTTCAATCCATTATGAGATCCATAAGATCAACAACAATGATCTACACCCAAGTTTCTCACCTAGAGATAATCTCTCACCATTTTCTCCCCAAAGTTGTCAAAAGTCTACAAAACTTGTTCTGCCTTTTATAACGTTCTTGAGGGCTATAAAATATTGCTTCTAGCAATATAATCAATTTAAGAGATAGACTGAATCAAGTCTTGCTCTTATTTTCAAACTCATAAGGGATCTAGAATAGTTGCTTCCACCATAAGAGATTACATTTCTCATAATCAATATCAATTATTTGTAAGAATCATTGTACTACTAAATGTACGTTATATCTCAAAAAGATCTCCTAATGTTCCACTCATTTTAACCTTTCAAGTGTAAGGACTACAAATCCATATATTATCTCTTTAAGAGATTTAAACTATTTCATAGTTACTTCTTTCAATGATTAACCAATCATTCTTTGTGTACACTTTTCAATAAAACTTTTTATATTAACCGTGGTTTATGATCTTTGATTTTTATCTATAACATCATCAACTGCAACACTGCATGCAAACATATTACGACGTCGATTTGCTTTTTGGTTCCTTTTCCTTCTAGACATGACTCAACTTGTTGGGATTTTCTTTCATTATGATTCTCAGGTACCTTAATCTTTTTTCTTACTGAAACGACCCGAGCCGTTTTTTCTTTTTTAAAAAATTAATAATAATAAGAAGAATAATAATAATAATTAATAATTAACTAGTGGTCTCATACCCACTAGCCACCTAACCACAATCAAACCAGTAGATGAAATACTCACACATCTCATATGTGTTGTGGTGCAGGTAAAGGTAAAGTGTGATAGTGGAATCAAGACGATGAAGAGGAGGATGTTCTAGTGGCTCGTTGATGTGTTGTCTGGCTACTGTTAGGTTGCTAAAGTTAAGTCAGTAGAACACTGCTAGGTTGCTAGTATAGCCCAGTAGAATCAAGACATCTATCATTTAAATCAGTAGAGGAGGATGTGTTTTCTTTTATTTTTTATCTTTCATTTAAATCAAGACATCTATCATATATGTCTAACCATCAAGCAACAATCAACAAACAAACAACAAACCAGGACATCTGCATCGACCGACACCAACCCATGCATCGACCGACACCATCTGAGGTTGCATCGAATGACGCAAGCTTGCATCGACCGATGCAAGGTTCACCTGCATCGACCGACACTAACACTGTATCGACCGATGCATGCTCGACATTACACAAAATCCCTAAATGCATCGACCGCCACCTCCACATGGCATCGACCGATGATCCTAGGTCAAACCGCACCGTCCTCGTATTGCATCGATCGACACACATGCCGAGCATCTTTTTCCCCCAAAACTTCTTGCCGGATCTCCATTCCTAAACCATCAAAAACTCGATCCCAAGCCACAATAAAGCCTCACAAAGCCTCAAGCGACTCAACAACGTTCTAGCAAGCCAAATAACACATAAAAAAGCAAATCAGAAAAATCTCAAGCTTAGATAAGCCATGGTCATGCACTCACCTTTTCCAAGAAGATTCTGACCCTCAAACAAGCGGATCTACACTCCTAGCAAGCTCCTACAACGTTCCTTGCCTCAGATCTCCCAAGAACAGCTATGAATCTCCCAAAAACTCACCCAAAAGCTTAAAGACTTCTTTTTCCTTTTCTCAAAAATGGCCAAACTCGGCCAAACCCACGAGTTTTCCTCTTTTATAAACGATTCTAGGGTTTTTCCTAACACCAAAACGCAACGTTTAACTTAAACTCGTTCGCGAAAACCGACCTTGCATCGATCGATCGATGCACATTATGAAAAAGAAAACATCCATACAACAATAGAATTATTCATAACAAAATTGATATAATGAAAAAGAAAAAAAATTAAAAGAAGTCTTGAAAAATATTTCCCTTGAACTATTCTATTTATTATATAATGCTTGGGTTCTGAAAGTTAATCATTAACTTTGTGTAAAAACTATCAATCAAATTTTGGTACATGTGAAAAAACATTTAATTTCTTATCCTTAACGGAATAAAAATATATGTATATATATATATATATATATATATATATATATATATAT
>NC_025689.1:18767338-18768731 GCF_000633955.1 Camelina sativa
TATATATATATATATATATATATATATATATATATTCAAAACATATTTATGTTACTAATTGACATGTGTATATCTATATTAATATTTATTTTCTTAACCAAAAATAAAAACTAATAAAAATTTGGAAAAAAATTAATTACATATGCAAATTTAAGTATGTTATTGCTTAATTAGATTTTTTTTTTTGAATTACTAAGAGATTCTGGGCCTAGGCCCATACATCTCCTCAGGCCAGGAACTAAAGTATTTTATATGGTCCCCTCCCAAGCGCTGTTGCTTAATTAAATTTTGACATGTATTAATTTTCTTAAATTTATTTTTGATGAATATTAACTAATAAATAATGGATGTTGACTTTTTTAGATTTCTTGATGGAGAAGTGAAATAATTTAAAGATGAGAGGGAGAGGATGGAGAAAAAAGATAAAAACGGGAAAGTATGAAGATGGGAGAGAAAAGAAGATGATGAAGGTGAAGTGGCATTAGTGCAGTGGCAGGAGGTAAGTCCATTTGTAGAAGGTACCATCACACCTGGGATCGAGTACCGGCTCCTACGAATGTAGGAATTTGGCTAATGGGCCGAACAGTTGTGGCCCAATGGTTGACAAAAAAAAATGATGAAGAAGACGTTGAGTTTGATAACTATGTGTCTAATTGGTAACCACTTACAGCTTTGGTACAGTATGTAACGCTTTAAAAGTTACCAATCTCAAAAGTATTACTGAAACTTTTATTAAAAATAATACTGTATATTTTTTTATATTTTCATATATAAATTTTTATTACAGTTTTGCACTATTGTGTTACAGTTCCAACTTACAGTTCTTTTGTACAGTTTTGTATATGTTATCAATCGGATCCATAGGATTAATATGGTTATGGTATAAATATATGTGTATTATATTTTTCCACGCAATTCTCGTCATAAAAATAATACATCTACTAGACTGTTGTTGATAAGACAAAGACATTATACGACTACACTAATAATAACTTCAATTTAAACAATAATAAAAGAAAAATCCAAATACTTCTATAGAATATGGATACATAAGATATGCATCATAAATTATTGAAATCTAAATAATCTTACGAATCTTAATTAATTTTATATTATAGAATACATAAATAAAAACATTTTATTATTTAGGAAGAAAAACATATGAAAGAATGATTTTTTCGGTTGACAAATCTTATCTACTTTCTTCATCATTTTAGTCCTATCAATTCCTTCTCCCTTCACGATTAGTAAGTTGGTATTTTCACTAGATGTCAAAGATTGAACTCCTTACAACAACAACAAAAAATGATCAAACATTGTTTAAATTTTTAAAGACAAACTGAAATCATCAATATGTGATATCTATCAGCTATTTTTTTTTTTTTTTTTTTTT
>NC_025689.1:18768841-18816794 GCF_000633955.1 Camelina sativa
TTTTTTTTTTTTTTTTTTTGTCAACCATTGGGCCACAACTGGCCGACCTATTAGCCAAATTCCTACATTTGTAGGAGCCGGGACTCGATCCCGAGTATGATGGTGCCTTCTACAAATGGACTTACCTCCTGCCACTGCACTAAGTTCACTTCACCTATTTTATTTATAATAGTGTACCTTCAAAACAAAATATATAATTTCGAGTTTTCTCCTTGACAGTTTCATCACTAGATTGCAGATTGACTCTAAATTCTTCCTGCAAAGAATGAAATTAAATTAATGGTTTAATGAATTTATTATATAAGTGGTAAGGGTTTTTGAATAGATATATATTGATCTCTATTCTTTTAACACGCTTACTGCAATATTGACTAACCATTTTTTGAAAAATCTAAAAACTCAGAAAATCAGTACAGATCATAAAAACAATGTGACTGAAAATTTCCAACCTATTGGCTTATAACATCTATTTATATTGGATTATTAAAACATATCTTAAGAAAAGAAGTTTGCACAACAACAAAAAAACAAAAAAAAATAAGACAAAAAAAATTAGTTGGTATATCCGAGTTTAATTTCCAAGAACATAAAGAGTAATAACAAAAAAAAAAATAGTAACTGATATGTAATAAAATTTCAAAGTATCTCTTAGTTAATTAATGTTATTAGCATCTCTTAGTTAATTAATGTTATCAGCATCTCTTAGTTAATTAATTTTATTGTATTAAGAAAAGTGTCATATATATAAAACATAAATATGAAACAATCCGACTCATATTTTTTTTTAATTCATTAACTAAAAATCTCATACTCTTTAATTAACCTACTGAATTAAACCATAAAGCCAAACCAACAATAACCGGTAGAAACCAAAACAATACTCATAAACCAATTAACGAGCAAAAGTCGTTAAACAAGCAACATTTATAGAGAAGAAATCCAGAGTATAGAGAAGAAATTGAAAGTGGCATATCATGATGAGAAAATGTATTGGCAGTAGAAAAGTAGGAAGTTTTGGCTAAAAGTTGGAGATAAAAACACAATTTTTTTCATTGTTAAATCAGTTATAGATGAATGAGCATATGTCTGGAGGCCTACGACAACTGTTACCACACTTGACCAAGCTGTTGGAGTGAAGATTGCATGGCAACTTGATAAGCTCATTTTGGACAATGAAATGGACTCTCCAACAAACAAAAGGACCACTGGTTTATCGGTAAAATGTTTAATAGTCTATTGTTATAAATGCTATTAAAATATAGCTAAATCATGTTGATAAATGTATTTTTTTTTTTTAAACATCGCTCCACAGGATACAGATGCAGAAGATAATATAATCCACATCTATGCTTGGAATAAGGATGATGAATTAATTGCTGAGGGTCGTCTATGGTCAACTGAACCAAAAGAACTGGTAAACGACATTCCGTTGGGTCCGAATGCTGCTATTGTCACGGTTGATGGGGTATTTAAAAAAGATAGATATCTGTGGAGGCCAAATGCTGAAATGTTGGTGATTGGTGATGCACTTGGTAAGAACATCCCATGGCCTATCCACAATATTCAAATGGCTTATTGTGTACAGGCAAGCAGGGATGAAAGGATGTCAAAAAGTAGATCACTTGGGGTAAGGCTCTACACTTTCTTAGTCTTAAAAATATATGTTGTATTGATGTTGTGATGGACTTGTGATAAGATTGTCTGCAATTTTTTTTGTAGAGTGTACAAGCAAGCAAAGATGAAACGATTTTCAAAAAATTGATCACCTGGGGTAAGACTTTAAATTTTCTTAATCATTTCTGAAATTTTCTACTTTAATTGAATGATTTGTTGTTTGACTGGTCTGGTGATGAATTGTCTGGAATTTTCTTTAATTTGTAGAGTGTAGGTAACAGCTCTAACACCAACACAAATGAGAAAAAGTGCATTCTTTTAGATTCCAATGGATCTGAAGAAAAGGTTGCAGAAGGTCGAGTTATCTCAACAAATCCAGAAGATAGAGTTCATTTTGTCGCTTTGGGTCCCAATGCAAGTAAGGTTTGGGTTGATGTTCCTACGATTGATGATGCCCCAATTTGGAGAGCAAATTCAGAAATTAAAATCATTGCTGATGCTTTGGGTAGTATAATAGCTTGGCCAAATGACAAACTTGTTTACATTTAAAACTCTGGTCGATCTTGTGTTTTTATTTTGTGTGAGGGTACTTGTTGTTTGTTTCAGACATGTACGTTTGATGATTTATGAAAATTTGGTTTGATCCAAAATTATGGGTAATACAATATAGCCAAAAATAAATTATTACACAGGTTCTCATTGCAAACAAAAGATAGCAGTCCAATTTATTGCAAAGCTAAACTGCTACAATATACATATCAATTATAATGTATAAGAAAGAAATAATAACGCTTATAAAATGCTATTATAAAATTTTCAATTACATTTTATAAAGCGCTATTGTAAACAACTATATCACAGCATACCAAAAAACCGCTACAATATATCACTAACCTATAGTCGCGGTCGATTACATAGTGTTTCTAACTTCGCTACTATAACCATAGATAGCGTTTTTTCGGACGCTATCAATGCCCAATTTTCCTGTAGTGCAAGAACCTATTCCTTGACCCGATCCAAGATAAATTCCATGAATCATACATTATCCATCATTCTCGTAGAGGTGAGTTCATCTTAATCAAAGATCTATCATAGTTATACTCGCATCATACTTTATCAGGTGTAGGCTATACCGTGTAGCCCATTGATGACCTGATTCTTTATTTGGGAGACCTCTATTATGAGCCGTCTACAAATTGTATCATAAAGTTATCAAAATGATAATAATATATTTGGACAAATACTAAACTATTGTATAATTTCATAAAACTTTTGTATTTAAATATCAAATAGTTTTTATTATTAATATATTTTATCATTCTTTCTAGTGTTTTTTTAAGGATATACTCGTTCATCAAAATGGTAGTGACATAATGACAACACTAATACAATCCAGAATATATAATTATATGTTCTGGTCTTTTTTTTACATTAAATTGCAATAGATAGGTCTATTAGCTAAATTTTTATGTTCGTAGGAAGCAAAAGTTGCTTCTTGGTGTGATGGTGCATATTTTTGATGGATGGTGTGATGGTGCATATTTTTGATGGATTTATCATTTGCCAGTAGAATAAAGTCACTTCACATTTTCTGGTTTTTAATAATTAATTTTGTAAACATTTGCCTTTTATGAATTTAAAGTTATAAAACAAATTTGCCTACTCATAGAAGAAAATTTTGAGATAATTCATATATATTTTTTAAAATTTGTCATTTAAACTTATATATTATTTCAATAGTGTATAATAGAAATCAATGAGAGACGCATATTATAACAAACTACTATTATTTCTCCTCGCCATTCTTGTGATAAAATAAAAAAGAGAGCATAGAAACAGTATACAAGTAGAACAATAGAACTTGGGTTTTTAAGTTATTGACAAAAAAAAAATAGAACTTGGGTTTAATCAACAATCAAAGAAAGATCCAAACATTTTTATAAAACATGCATTTATAGTTAAGCACCATACAATTTAGTTATAGTCCAAATACTTTAACATATCATTATTTAAGCTTTGTTTGTCCAACAAAAAAAATATTATTTATTATTTAAACCAGTGTTCAAGAAAGCGATTTAGGACGCCGCCTAGGCGCCGTATAGACGCTAGATGCTCAGCAGACGTCTAGATAACCTGAACCGACTAAAATTGCATAAATTATATTTTAATATATATTTTTTATTTTTAACTATATATATTTAAATTATTAACTATTATAACTCTATATATAATTATAAACGTACATATGTTGTTAATGTAACTTAAATAAATGTGTTTTTCTAACTTTTCTTTATGATTTATTATTTATTATTTTTAACATATATTTTTACATAATTTTATAGATAATATTATATATATATATATATATATATATATATATATATTGTTTTATATTGTAAACGTCTAAATCGTCTAAGTTTCGATTAGGCGTTTAGGCGCTAGGCGTTGGGTCACCGCCCACATAATGTCTAGCGCTATCTGGAACAATGATTTATTAAGCATATGATCATTATTAAGCACATGATCACACCATGGGCACCTCTTTTCATTGTTTGGGTAATAAATCTCATCTACCTTCCTCTGTATTTCGGTCTCATCAAATCCTTCTCCAAACACGAGTAGTGCGTTCATTTGTGGATAAAATTTTACAGAAATAACTCCTAAAAAATATTCGTAAACATATTTAAAATCCCAATTTCAATGTTTATATGTAATATTTATACAATATATAACTAACAAATGGTTTATTTTAGCTTAGCGTAACCATCAGATTGTGTTAACGTATACCTCCAAAACTATAAACACAGGTTATAGCTCTTTGCCTGTTATCTTCATAAGTATCTCCTAACTTGAATGTATAGTTCCCCTGAAAGAAAGAAAAAACTTCTAATGTAAGCTATACATGGTTATGTATGTGCACAACTATATTTCTATTTTTTTAACTTACCATTCTTTGAAACTTAAAAATTCGGACTTTGATTAGAGATGATAAATAAAAAAAAAAAAAAAAAAAGAAAAAAAAGAAGATCTGATTGCAAGTTTGCAAATTAGTGGCTCCCCAGAACATCTATTTATATTGGACTATTAAAATCCACAGTTTTTATATGTTTTTCTAGTTACAACAATGTGACACTTGTTGACCAAAAAAAAAAAAAAAAAAACAACAACAATGTGACACTTAGTAATATTCAGCTTCCAACATCTGTATCTTACCCAAAAAAAAGCTTCCAACATCTGTAAGGTTTTATAAAGAATTTATCTTAAATCTAAATTAACATTCTTATATGGGAATATATATCTTTTACTTAGTCTCTAGATAAATGGTTTTAAGAAAGTGAATAATTTTGTTTTAAAATGTAATTATATCTAATTGAAATTAATTAATTATATTTCTAAAACTAAAAAATGTGAAAAAGAGAGAAATTTAACTATTTTCTCTCACAATGTTCACTAAATTAAAAAAGATATTATTTCTCCTAAATTGCGTTATTATCTTTTATAAAAAATAGAAATTAATGAAATATTTACAAACATAATATTATAATTTATATCAAATATCTTTATATAATCCAATTAACTTTTTAATATAATCTCAATAAATTTAATTTAATCATTTTAATTAATTATATTGTGATTGATTACATATCAATGTTGATTACATGTAATATTATTTTCTTAAATATTTGAAATCACCTATAAGAAAACCGTTTTGTGAAAATTATACTTTACACGTTTGCTGTTATATGAAAATAAAAATAAAAATAAAATTACTATTCACAACTTAGCAGAGTAAAGCTTTAGACATGAAATCTGGAACAAAAGAATGAAAAGAAATTGATGTCTTGAGGTGTTCTCTGTTTTGCTTTACATCAACTTCGACAACTTAAAATTTTGATTGATTTGTCTACCCTTGAGATTGTCACCATTTGCTAGTAGGGTACCAAGGAAAATGTTCATTTTGAAGTTAAAATTGCCGTTTATTATACACACCGTAGTTTGAAGAGTTTGAATCTGAGATGGATGAGTGACTAACCAATACCGCCGATTTAACTTTATGCATACCGTATTTTCATATTTATTAACTACAATTTCAAGCACGGCAATAATTGTAAAACAGAATAAAGGTCGAGACCTGTTTTATAAATCGCTAGGCATTAGTCGGACGGTAAAAGTGTATCTAGTGCATAGCAAGAAAATCGGAGATTCAACGGGAATAATTGGGGACTAATTTTAAAGTTATTTTATTAAATTAATAATAAAATAAAAATATATAGTACTAAATATATATATAATTATGTTTATGTTAAAAGCAAAAGTATCAAATAAAATATAAAATTATAGTATTTTCTTTAAAATTACGGTAAACTCTTAAAAAGTAATTTTAAAAGAAATTTATATGATTTTCATTAAAAGTTTGTACATTAGTATTGTAAAACATCATAATTCTTTATTTAAATGTCTAAATAATATATAAATTTTATATTTGGCTCCAAAAATAATTGGTATACATAAAATTAAGTGGAAATAATCAGATTAGCGGGTTATAATTAAATTAGATAGACATAATCGGATAATTGATGCTATGAGAGAATTAATTATTAATTAAGGTGGAGAAGGTGGTCTAGCGATTTTACGGAGCGTAATCGTGGTATGTAGGGATTTTTAAAATAAGGATTAAGAGTATTCAAAGATAACATTGTCTCCCATTACATTATGCTTGTCATGTTTCTTCTTCTAACCTTACTTACACACACGTACTCCACTCCTATCTTCTTTATCTCCTTACTCACGCTTTCTCTTCTTTTTCTATTCTTTCTCCCTAACTCTGTCTTTCTCATTCTCAACACTTTCTCGTAAGCTTCGTGAACGATTTCCAACTGCTGTTATCAAAATGGGGGTTGATTACTACAACGTGCTCAACGTGAATCCAAGCGCAACCGAAGACGATCTAAAGAAATCGTACAGAAGGCTTGCAATGAAATGGCACCCTGACAAGAACCCAACTTCAGACAAGAAAGAAGCTGAAACCAAGTTTAAAGAGATCTCTGAAGCTTACGATGTTTTAAGTGATCCTAACAAACGTCAGATCTACGATCAATATGGTGAAGATGGACTTAAATCTTCCGATGTACCTACCGCGTCAGAAACGGTGTCGTCTCAGCAACGGAACTACTCTTCCGTTAACAATGCTGGATTCAGGTATTATCCACGTGATGCTGAAGATATTTTCGCTGAGTTTTTCGGTGCATCTGAGAAAGTCTTCGGCGGTGGTGGTGGTGGGAGGTTTAAAAGTGCGGAGGCGGGAGGTCAGACGAATAGGAAAACTCCGGTGAATAGGAAAGCTCCGGCTATTGAGAGTAAACTGGCTTGTACTCTAGAGGAATTGTATAAAGGTGGGAGAAGGAAGATGAAAATTTCCCGCGTTGTTCCTGATGGTTTTGGGTTAGTATTCCTCCATTAACTCTCATGATCGTGATGAGACGTCGCCATTTTGATTTGTTAAATTCCTACTTCTTTGATTCATGTGTTATCCAATGGATGGTCTTGTGTATAAATATCTTCGTGTTCTGTTTTTGTGATGAATCTTGAAATTAGTGATGTTAATGTTAATATTGTTTGTCATCTTCCTTATTAGTTTTCTTGTTGCTATATTTGATTTTTCTTTGGTTAGTTTGGTTTCTTGATTGTGTCAGTGTCTTAATTATGTTTTGATATCAGAAAGTCAAAGCCGGTGGAAGAGATCTTGAAGATAGACATAACACCAGGATGGAAGAAAGGAACAAAGATAACATTCCCCGAGAAAGGAAACCAAGAACCCGGTGTTACTCCCGCGGATCTCATCTTTGTTATCGATGAGAAACCGCACTCGGTTTACAAAAGAGACGGTAATGATCTGATTGTAGAAAAAAAAGTTACTCTTTTGGAGGCGTTGACAGGGATCACTATAAGCTTAACGACATTAGACGGGAGAAATCTGACTATCCCGGTTTTGGATATCGTTAAACCGGGTCAGGAGATAGTGATTCCTAATGAAGGAATGCCCATCTCTAAAGAACATTCCAAGAGAGGAGATTTAAGAATCAACTTTGAGATAGGTTTCCCCGCAAGGCTAACATTGGAACAGAAGACAGATCTCAAGAGAGTTCTTGGTGGAAGCGGTATTGGCAACTAATTCAAGATAATCTTGAATTCAAATGTCAATTCAGTGTGTACATATACAGAATTGATCGGTTTTTATTTTCAGTTTTGATCTCATTTCTTGATGGCGAAATAGTAACAAAAATTGATCTTTCTTTTTTTGTAAACGCTCTCGATGATGTAATCCAATTTATCCTGATCCTTTAAAATCTTCTTCTAGTAACCTTTGGTTTTTACCCTTTTTTTATTTTTCTACCTTGATAGGAATAAATTTTATACCAATGTGACTACCGCTTAAGAGATTATAGTTTTTGTGCTCATGTCAAAACACAGAATAAATAACTCTTTTGTTTTTTTTTTGCGATCATGTCAAAACATAGAATGAGTGATGATGTCTCAAGGGTGTCCAAACATATTGTGACAATTTTATTCACTCTTTGAGAAAACGACAAACCAAATGGTATAAAACCCAATTTCAAACAATCAAACCACACTCACAAGTAAACTTCTTTTGTTTTGTTTTAAGGAAACAAAATAAAAACCTTAATTAAGCACTAAGTTTTTCAATCTTGTTCACAAGTTCAACAGGTTTGGCTCCAACAACCCTATCAATCTCTTCTCCTCTCTTCACTAAAACAAAAGCTGGAAGGGTAATAGCTTTGTATGTCTCAGCCACATCCTAGAATATATACCAAATAGCTTAGTCTTGAAACTCAACGTTCATGATTTTAGTTACAATAAAACCACATATATGAGTACTCTTCTTCAAGTAATAATAATTAATAAAAAGAGTAATTACCATTAGCTTATCCACATCAACCCTAGCAAACACAACGTCTGAGTACTTGGAAGCAATCTCTTTAACTCTAGGTTCCATCGCTTTACAAGGTCCACACCATGCAGCTGTGAAATCAATTACTAGCTTCAAAACCACAAAATTTTCCTAAGTTAGCTTTATCAAGAACAAAACCATTTTATTTGCATGTAAACAAAACTGGAAAATACAAACAGTATAAGATTCACCTACAAAACCATTTCATTCTTGGATGTGAGACTAGTTTGGTTACAGAATTGAAATACAATATACGTGGTTTTCAAGTAATGCATACCAATTTATTTGAGCCTTTCATGGAATCGAAGAGAGATCGCCATTGTCTTCTTGATTCGATTTCAACAATCATGGCACTCTTGGTTCCCACTGATGAATGAACATCATGCACAGATGAAACATTGGAACCCATTATATTCTGAATGTCTATGTATGAGGAAATTATATTCACTTATTTGCTTGTGACTGATATGTATAGAAGAGAAAGATGGAGGAGCTTTATATAAGTTTTAAGTCGACCAAGTTTGTTCATTAAAATATATACGTTATTGCAATGGAATATGATTCCGCTTGCGATCCTTCTCTAGCCATTGGTTTATTATTTCAAGAATATGGAGCGTATCCCAATTTAGTTTCACATTCATGTTCCATTTAGTTGTTTGATATTCTCCACTACATAAAAATAAAGCTGGTTTCAAGGAACTAGGTAAGCCATGTCATGCACTTGCAAACTATTTCGTTTTATTTTTTTCTGTGGATAACAAATCGCGACGGATCGAATTTTTAATATAAAACAGTTAGGTAATTTGATTTTGTCATGAATTTATTTTACTTTATTTTTTCCACACTATTGGAAAAAAAATACCTTTATTCGCAAGCGGAGTAATATGCACCATATACCTCAAGGATCCAATACCTAAATAATCTACTTTTATCATTTTATGTTACTTATTTAACCAAGAAATCACATACCGCGGGACAAAAAAAATCTTTATGTATATGGGTTGTTTGGATGTTAGTTACTTATCTTTCCCATTACCTTTTTTTTCTTTTTTGCTGGTGGCCTTGGTTTATGTAAAAACATTTTCTTTTCTTTTTTTTTTTATAATAATTTTACGTCAAATCTTACAGGAGAAATTTAAAATGAAAAACGAGAAAACAAAATGTGAAAAGCACAGGTTGTAAATTGTTATTTGGCGTATTGGTTTTTCTTCAGGAGCTGTCATCAAACTCTTCCTCAAGCTTCTTATTCCATTTTGGTACTTGAGAAACGTACATAATTAATAGGAACAATAATCGAAAACGATTTTGAAATTGATTGATAATTTATTCAATTTTGATAATTTATTCTACTTTTGGGTGGGACAAGACATGCACGTACGTACATAATCTTTTTAACTTTTTCCCCCATAAACTTTCACATCTTCCTCTCTTGCTCAGAAGTCACAACTATTCTAATTCGAACTAGGAATTGTGAATCAAAAATTTGATTTGGTGACGATCGAATATCTTAATTTTTGGAACATGTTGGAAGGGTTTCACACGCCAAGTTGAAAATAATACTTTTTCTTTTTGCTCGAGTTCAAATAGAACTGAAAGAAATTATAACAACTTCAGCCAGCGAATTTCATCAAAAACCAAATAAAATTAAAAAAAAATCAATTTACAACGATCCATTCTGATGCAATATAGTCTTTTTGTGTTTTTAAGGATTTTTCTTCTGTATAAATATATATTTTGAAATTGGAAAGTAGTAACTTTTGAAAAGAAATACATAAAGATGATGTATAGCTGAGATAATTCTTATACAATATGTTTATTTTAATACTGGTAATTCATAAATTTAAACTATAGCTGAGATAATATATAGGTTTTAGATTTTCAAATATGTCTTAATTAAAAATGTCATTTTTGATATAGTTTTTGTCTTTGAATTTATTTCGGTTTTGACTTTATCTTAATTTATGAAAATGTTACATAAGTTTAGGGTAGGCAGATTTCTTTTCCATTAAAAAATCTTTAAATTGCTTTGTCAATGGTAAAGGTCGCATGAGTGCTAGCCACATATTTCTTTATTCCTAGGCTCGATGATCTGCAAAGATTCTGATATATTTCTCCACGATCTGGAGAATAATAATATTCCATGAAATGTCATCCATACAATTTTATATTATTGATTTCTCTCTCTTTCTATTTGTGTGAATGACACAATTAGTTCAATACCTCTGTTGTTATTTTTTTGGAGTTTTTTTTTTTTTTTGGTATCACGTACTAGGCAAATATATTACAGTCAAGTATAAAATATTAGAATTGTTGTATTTGTGCAAAAGAAAAAGAGCGGAAGATCTGCCAGAGACTTTGATACAATTGTGCAAATGCCAGAGAGCTTATTCCTTGAAATTTACAATGATTTAAATCACAACTCTTCTTAGCTATATACAAATTTAATGATGAAAGAAGATGCTGCAGCGTCGAGAAGTCTAAGAAAAGAAGAAGCTGCATGCTGAACTAAATACGAGAAGCCGATGAACCTAGAAAAATAATGAGGTGCATATTCAAATTCCTTTGCGGGAGTATACACAAAAGGTTTGCTTGAGAAATATATTTCTTCTTTTTTGCTAAGCATTTTTTCAAAAGAGTGGTGGTTCAGTTGGAATTGGCTTATTGGGTCATAGTGGACTCGAACTCTCAACTCCTGACTTGGAATGGGCAGCCCAGTAGATAGCTAAACCTGAACCCGACCCAATTAATTGAGAAATATAGTTTTAACAAATTTATGTTTTGGAGATAAGGTTTTTGTTGTAATATAATATAATTTCTCATTATTGCTATATTGTACTTTCTTTTTGGTATTAATGTGAAGTATTTATACCATTTTCAAATTTTGACAGAAATTCTAATGAATACAAGTAGCGAAAAAAGAAATTACAAAATAAACATACACCAAAAACAACAATAGAGAAAAGCGTTAATCTAAGCAGAAACAAAAGAAGAAACATTGATTCCGAGATGTCAAACTCAAAAATTTGCATGATTTAGTTTCCATCCTAGTTGCCACGAGCAAACCAAATAGCTATACTTGCTATGAAGATCCTAGCTAGCTATCAATAACATGAACTCAGTCTTGCTGCTGCTCACTGTCATTTACCGCTACATTATAACCCACCCACCTTATGCTGAAAAGCTAATGCTAGACACACACACACACTAGATCATACCTTCTTTTGGTTTTAATATAATGTTAAGAGACTAGATCATCCTTAGCCAAGACCACACAGAAAGATCAACTTACTTACACAGCTCAACATTGTAACAAGAAATGGTTGCACAGCCACAAACACATAGAAAAAATAACCCTAGAAGAACATTGTGAATTTTAAGACTCAACATGTTTCGATATTTAATCAACTAAGGGTGCAAATGGTTGCATAGTTGAAAAGGTTGAAAGTGTTGGAAAAAATTATTCAACCAACTTTCACCATTTGAATAGAAGAGGTTCAAAAAGTTGAAAAAAAAAACTATTTAACTCACTCAACTTAAAAAATTGAAAAAATAAACTAATTCTACAGCAAAAATGTTTAACTTGTTCAACAACTATTTTAAAGATGAATGGCTTAAAGATTATTCAACTCAATTTTGTCCAATTCACTTTTTCAATTTTAAGCAACCATTTGGACAATTAATCTTACACACCTTTTAGTTCTTTGGTACATACATTGATTATATTGTCTAAGCTGGGCCGAAACCCATATTTCACTAAAGCCCCATTTAATAACATCAACGATGTTCAACCCTCCAATCTCACACAGTAAATAAAACTTTATTATGACGTTATCCTCCTTTTCTTTTTCCAAAGATTACATTCGTTTGATTTTTTTTTTTTGTTAAAGGATGTAGGATTACATTCCTTTCTTATGGCTTATTTTGACTTATGACGTGTCCAACGCCTCACTATCAAGTTGGTTCAAATAACTGTTGTGATTTAGATTGAAAATTCGCTTTCTCAGGGATTCTAAAGCGAAGAATAAAACTAAAACTGATGTTAGCGCAATACGTTATACGTGTATGCTGACGTATGTAATACGTACATTACATATTCATGGCATTTTCGGACGTAGACATCAATTTTTTTTTATAACTTAGGATGATACTATCAATTATCAAAGTATCAAGTACCAATTTATCAAAAAATAAACTCAGGATGATATGGGTCAATACTAAACACAGAGGTCAAGAACAAAAATATACTTCAACTACAGTTTATTTAAGCCGTCCGACTTCTATATAACTTTAAAAATGACCAAGACAAGGTCTTTCATCTCTTCATTTGTAATTGAAAACATTATTATGGACAACTTCGAGCATCCTTTGTAGTAGGGATATACAACGTTTAGTTTGTCAAAACAAAAAAATTATTAAAAATAAGTAAAAAGATTATTAAGTGGCGATATCCCAAGAATGGGAAAGGTTTCAGGAAGGGTCCAATCATAATAAAAGTTCATATTGACTTTGTACGAAATTGGAGGGTGGGATGGTAGAATGTGTGTATTACATTATCACTAAAATTAATCATCCATTTTAACTTTGTGCATATGCATGGTTTATTATTTTTCAACTCGAAATCCCAAAAATCTAGCATCCACTATAACATGTCCACCTTTCCGGTTCTCGCTGTTAAAATTTTCCACTTGTGTCGATCATAATTCATAATCCACCTAATTACTTATCTTTTTGCTTTTTTTTATTGAGAAATAAGAAGGATTATTGGTAGATAGATTCTACTGATATTAGTAACATTTGGGACTCATCTAACACAATGTTTTCATAACTAGGAAAGACAAGAGAGTCACTGCAAGGACATAAATTATTTCTTTGGATCTTCTCCACGTGTGGAGGTCGAGTTTTGTAGCGACACAAGTTGTCTCGAACTAGTATATCCAAAAAAAATGAGCATCATCATCCACTCTGATTATATCGTCTGTGCTAGGTGATCAACATTCAATCCTGAGGTGTGTGGAACGGTTAGGAGACTGAATATTGTTATTTGTTGAGTCTGTACTCGTTTTACTTTATGCTTTTATCTTTTCAAAACGGAAAGTTAACTTCTCATATTTTCCAAGCATGTGCGTGTATATGAAAAAATCATTTTCCCCGTTAGAGATACTCGTTGGCCTCTTAGGGTAAATGTAAGTTACCTAACACGAGTTATATATTGTGAAATTAAAGAAGTCACTGGTGCATGTGACTTTGATTTCTCGAGGCAATTTGACCATTCGCATTTGAAGAGCAAAGGTGGAAGGTGATTTTTCCCATCAATTTTTTGTTCGGAGTTTTGTAAGATCGGAGTAAAAAACATGTAGACTAACCGTATATATATTTACACATATTTTGGAGTTAATATATATATATATATATATATATATATAAAAGAAATATCATTTCATCAGGACTATATCTAAGGACATCAAAAGTCCTATTTTATAATTATAATCTATAGCTTGACATTATAGAATACGTACTATAAGTCTATAATATTCTCCTTTTTCCATTTTGGCGACATATGAACACATCCAATTTTTGTTATTCCTTTCCAGTTTTTATTGCTAGAAAAGAATAACATAAAAAAAAAAAAAAGAAGATTGATGCTAAGCGGGTCTCATAATTTGATGGTATACATTAAATTATTATATATCCACGTAATTATTTCTTTGTGGATTCATAATTTGATCCACAATTAAAGAAAAAAGTCAAATCGTTTGACTTTTGTAACTACAATCTTTTATACACATTCTTTCAAAAAGTGATGTCCCGAAAGCAAAAGAGAAAAGTCTTATGAATGGTAATGGCTATAATAATATTTGAAATCCAATCTCTTCTGTTCAACTGAAAACCATGAAGTTTCTATCTATGGAATTAGAGGATCGAGTTATCAATACCTTCTACTGACATAGTAAATACCTTATAGTTGTTAGGTTATTTTTTGGTTTTTTTTTTTTGTTTTAAAAGGCATTTATAGTTGTTAGGTTTCACAGTCTTCTAAATTAAGCTTACGGTTTCCATTTATAAAAAATAGATAAACAGCCAAAAACTAGACTGCCTAACGGCTAAAAACAGACAGTATATGTATACATTTTTCGCATAATTATTTTGACTCGTTGGAGATGAAATTATTTTAAACTTTTCTGTAATTCAAAAAACAAATTTCCTCTCGCGAGAAAGAAATAAAGTGACAGAAACCGTGAAGTGAGGAACAATTGTTGGCCGTTCACAAGAAAAAAAAAAAAGGAGGAATAATTGATGGATTAGGTCTATTGATAGACATTCACAAGACTAAATGAAAGTGACAATGATTTATAAATTCTAACTATATGGAAATAAAAGAGTTTCACTACTACTTTGGCTTTCAACAATATTCATATTATTGGCATTAATATAAAAAATATACCATTCATACGTTACGTATAATGATGTATATGAACAACGAAAAAAACTTGTATGAAAAAAAAAGAAAACACTTCACTGTACATTTATATGTAGTCTAACAAAAGCCATTAACGCCAACTCGTTGAAAACGATTCTTACTGAATTTTCGTCTTTTTGATAACTTAATTTTATATTGCATTCATTCCCACGTGGTTATATTATCACATATTCACATTGCATAAAAACATTAAACATGGTTGGAATGTAGATGATTAATTTTATATAATTGACTTGTCAACACTTATTAGTTATCACATTTTTTTTTGACTAGGGTATATACTTATTTCTTATAAAAATAATTGGACTGGAATTCAAGACTAACTTAGACGTTATAAAACGTTAGAAACTTTTTTTTTTTTCAACCAAACATTAATAATTAAATTAAAAAAGAATTTCATGATTGGTTGTCCAAACAGGAGGACAAGAGTTTACAAATAACGATTCAGAAGGTAAAGATCTTGAAGACCGAGCAAGATAATCTGCTCTTACATTGATGTCGTGAGAAATCTTGACTAGGGAGAAGGATGGCTAGAAGGGGCGGAGCTGCGAGAAATCCTCCAATAAATTCGAGAAAGCGGGCCAATCATGTGGCGTCTGGACCATCGCAACCAGCTCTGCACAATCCGTCTCGAAGGCCTGACAACTAACTCCAGCCGCCAGTAAAGACTCCATTACCCAGATCAGTGCTTGTAATTCTGTATGTAGGGGAAAAGGCCTCGTCTGAGACTCCGAACACCCAAAAGAAGCGTGGCATCATCTCCATTGCAGTACCACCAACCCAAACCCTGAAAAGGGTCCGTTCCTTTCCATGAACCATCAACCTGACAACAAATAGAAGAATCCCTCTCCTCCACTAAGGGTGGAGGGAGGAGGTTGCTCACTGTATAAGATTTGGCTTCCTCCCAAATTAATTTATCAGTTGCCGCCTGATCTATAATCTCAATTGGCTCTAGCTCAATACCCTGGAAAACCTTTTTATTCTTGTTTTCCCAAAGTGACCATAAAATCCAGGGGAGAGAAGAGATGATATCAGAAGCCCCGGCTTGAGAAGACGCCCTCCAAAAATTGAAATCTAAATTCGCATAAATAGAGGCATATGGAAAACCTCCTGGTTCCAACTCCCAAATACTGCACGACCGGGGGCAAACAAAAAGTGCGTGGTTAATAGTCTCCATTTCCATCGCCAAACCGCACCGCTTACACAAAACATCACAACGAACTCCCCGATACGCGAGCCGTTCTAACACAGGAAGAGTACCCGACGTAATTTGCCAGAAAAAATGTTGAATCTTCGGGGGTACATCTAATTTTCAAGACTGAGCCCGCAGAGAACTGCACGATGGCCCATACTCCACTTCCGCTATTAATTCCCGGGCTAACCGATAACCTGACTTAACCGAATACTTGCCTGACTTAGTATAATGCCATAATAATCTATCCGGTTGAGAAGTTTTACTAACCGGAAAACTCTGAATAAGTGGTATATCCACGGGATCAAAGAACTCCTCTAGAATAGGCAAATGCCAATCCTTTATAACTGGATTAATTAAATGATTAACCATCAAACTCGGGAGTAAAAACCTCCCCCTACCATTCACAGATCTTGGACGGATATCCGGTAACCATGGATCCCGCCAAACCGAGATGGAACAACCAGAACCTACAGCCCATCGCGCTCCCTGTTCCACCAATCCCTTAGTTGAATAAATACTCTGCCAGGCAAACGAAGGATTATTCGGTTTATTTGCCATAAGAGGATGTTTGTTCCTGAAATACCATCCTCTCATCACCCGGACCATTAAAGACGACGGATTGTGAATTAACTGCCAAAACTGTTTGGCCAGCATAGCGTCATTAAATTGTTCCAAAGCTCGGAAACCCAAACCCCCTTCACTTTTATCTTTGCATAATTTGTCTCACGCAACCCAGTGCAAACCTCGAGCCTTATCATTAGATTTCCACCAAAAAGTGGAGATAGCACTCATTAATTTAGATGTCAACTCCTGTGGTAATTTATAACATGACATAACATGTGTTGGAAGTGCCAAAGCCACTGATTTAATCATAATTTCCTTGCCCCCTTTCGATAAGTGCTTCGCAGACCAACCATTTACTCGATCATCCAAGCGATCCTTGACATAGCTAAAAACCTTAGTTTTCGAACCCTGCATGTTTTTAAGAATACTCAAATAAGAGCGCATGCCGCCCTCCTTAGAAATACCAATAACGGATTTCAACTGAGATCGTATATCCGACGGGACCTTCTTACCAAACATGATAAATGATTTTTCCAGATTAACTTCTTGTCCTGAGGCTCTACCATAATTACCTATTATATCCATTACCGTCCTATATTCAGTCGCCTCTGCCTTACAAAAGAATAAACTATTAGCTTAGACTGTTTAAATGTTTATAGTGGCCAACCAAAAAAAAAAAAAACAAATCACAAAGAATTTGCTTACCAGTTTCGAACAGCAAAGCAAATGCACAACAACACGAACACCGACTCTTCACTGGACCAGTTACCACTTCTTAGTATTGATAAAATTAAAAAGATCATAATTTGTATCCAAGAAAAATTTAAAATTTGATATAAACCGCCACATTAAATATTTTTTTATCATTTGCTTTATTTTTTATCTGATTTTGTCTAAGGTATTTTTTTTCATCTTTTCTCCTGTAGAAACAAAACTACAGATATTGTACCAATATTATTTGAACCAGAAAGTGTGTGCTACGTAAAATCATAATTCTATAGATCGATATTATTGTTTTTTCACGTCCCAACAAAACTTTAGGTCTTTTTCCACTTAACAAAATCGAGTTTCGGCCCCCTACATGTCACACCTTGAAAACACTAGCTACTTCTCTAAACTGTGGTTCGGTGAAGAAAAGGTTCTCAATTTTTTTTGATGAATTTGTCAATTTTAACACCAAAAAGGAATTTTTATTATTAGGAACATTTGCAAAAAAACCTTCTCTTGTTGTCTATTTTCAATAATACCATTTTCAAAATGACTAAACTCTAACATTAATATTAAACCTTACTCCTAAATTAATGTAAAATAGAGAAATCAAACCTAAAAATAAAAATAAAAATTAAAAACAATTTAACACATTGTAGTTGTGTAAAAGATGACAAAAATGAAAATGGCCAAAAAAATGGATATTTTTTAAAAATGATATCTACAAAAAAAAAAATTATAACAATTTCTCCTATATTATTAACATAAAGCAACACTAGTACAGAACTTTAGAGTATATTTTCTAGATGTATAAAAAAAACTGTGTGTTTTCAAATATTATATAATTATACAACTGTAGTCGTATGCATAACTTCTGCAAATCCATGATATAGAAGACCTATCACAGAAGTTTTTCATTTGCTATATTCCGGAACAAATGAAAATCTTCAAAGTAACGATATAAAAAGATCCAATTAGCAACGAGGTCGCATCATTATAATTGCTTTTGAAGAATTTATGTCCAAAGTTACGAACGATTTTTAGCCATTCAAGGAGGAGTGAATATCGGCTTTATAGCCCAACATGGATTTGTATCATCCTCCATTTTCAGGAAATATCCAATATATCCTAAAAGATTTTTTTAAAAATTAATCAGATTACTTTTTGTATTGAGTTTGGTAAAAGCATTAGTTAGTTCTAGTGGTAACGTCTACTGTTTGATCCACCTGCTTCTACAGATTAATATGATAAAAAAGTATTGTTATTTATACAATTAATAGATCTCTATTGGGTAACCATCCAAATTTGTTTCTAGATTGAAAGTGCCGACCCAACATAACATGTCTTAATCGGTCTCACCAAAAAAATAAAATAACATGTCTTAATCGAAATATTTAAGACTTCAATATTTAAGACGAATATAAAGTTTTGGTAGATAGACTTAAGTGGTCCAATATCAACTGAGATCTTTGAGACTAATCGAGATTACAAATTTAGATCGATCCAGATTATGAACGGATATAGGAATAGTGATACAGTATCATATGCTACATTTCCCTTTCAAATATAAGATGTTTGAGATTTTTTTTGGTTTTGAAATATAAGATATTTGCACATCCACATATAAAAGAAATAAGAATTTTTTTAATTAATTAAGTGCTTTTTGTGAACTAATGTTTTCTTATTAAAGAAATGAGATATTTTGACTAAAAGTATAACTTCTTCGTATACTAACCTCCTAAACATCCTATTGAAGTGGACAAAGTTTATTTTTGAATATTCTAGTTTGAGAAACATGTTTTTATTTTCTATATATAATCTTATATGTAAACAATAGTTTTAGAAGTAAGTCTACTCCTATTTCTCTATATAAGTAATATCGTGTAACTTTATCATGAAGATAATCAATAATAATTTGCACAACATTTTTAATGTCTGTAATCTTAGAAATGTATGCATGAACATATGAGCATTGATGATTTACGTTCATGATCCAAGATCATTAGGCTGGTGATGTAAGTGGATATTGTTTCAAACTACCGTCTAACCTTGACTCAAATACCACTTGTAACTTATCAATCATAATGTTAATGGACATCCGATTCTCTGGAAATCTTACTGACCCATCCATAGGATTTACTTTACTATCACAGTCGATCACTCATAATTAAAACAATTGGTACACGACTTGTTGATTGTATACGTACCAGTTTTAAGACTAAACTTTAAAAGAATATACGATAGTATGTTGAAAAGCATTAAGTAATTAGTTGACTTTTTTATATCGTTTCTGAAGCACATTTCAGGGGTGAAAAACATACTACGTGTCCAAATTTTTTGGACATATCTATAACTGGACTGATAGTTTCATATCCAGCCTCATTCAATGAGTGAATCAGTTAAAAAATTTCGACGCACCGTGAAAAATCAAACCCTAATCGAATGTTATTTTTGGATATTGTTATATAATTTAATATGAAAACATGAAAATCTATCTATTTACGAAATTAGAAATTTTCATAGTTTCTTTTCAAATTTACAATTTTCATAGTTTCTTTTCAACTTAAACAAAAGTATGATTGTATCACCACCACATCGCCAAATTTCTACCCGTGAGCATATAAATGTAGTTACCCGCAAATATCGTCAATTTGACACTCACCCTACCGTTGTTATTGTTCCTGCAAAAACATTATCGCTAAGTAGGAGTACGCCCTACGAACATGCTACTCACTTCCTTTTTTTCTTTAAAAAAAAAAAAAACTTAATATACACAACCCAAAAAAAAAAAAAATTAGAGAGGATACCCTATAACAAATCAATTGGGCTGATACTTTTAAGAGTTTCGTGGAAATGTAAGAACATAACATAAGTTTGGCAAATATTTACATATTTCATAGTGTAGATATGAGAAAATACTTACTCAAATCGACAAGATTAGTTGACAATATTGTAATAAAAATTAAAATAGCAAATAAGCGTGTGTTCAAACTATTGTAGTCTACTGACCGAAAGTAGAGTATAAGACATGTAAATTCTTTGAAAACCCGGCGCTAGACCCCACATATGTACTTCACGGAATTTTCCATACAAAATGTTTACGATGACATCTAAACTTTTCAAATATATAGATCATCTATACTACTAACATACACATGGATTAACAATAAAGTTTATAAATAACATTCAAACAGGTTTTCAACCTACATAATTTTGGACGTGACTTCTTCTGTACAACACTTCAAAAAAAAAAAAGGTTAATGGAAAGTAAAAATTGATCCAAAGATGGACCCAAGGGGAATGTAAGAATTGATCCACTATAGATTAAAGAAAAAATTTGTGGCCACTTTAAAATGCGGCTGCCAATGCCATTGCTTTCTTTTCATTGTACTTGTGATTCAAATTTTCAAACTCACACCACCTGTGTTCTTTTTTTCATCTTCTTTAATATTATACGTATTATATAAATACAAAATTTCATTATAGTCATTTTAGATGCATTGCACTTGGAACTTAGACACCAATTTTTCCTTCTTCAAGCCGACTAACCATCCTGTGATTGCCGCGTGTACAATAGATCCAATACAACATTTTTTTTTCCTTAATAACTATAGATTTGACGAATCTAGGTTATAATTACTAGATTTAGGGTCCATATATTCTTCTTGAATCTAAAACTAGTTTTTAAATTAATTCAAATGAATGTGTAAATCACCTTTTTGATATCGGTGTTTAGACACATAGTTTGATCCACAACTAAAAGATGAGTAGTCTCATAGTTTAACGTAGAAATCATAATCAAAACAAACCATTCTTTTGCAAGGAGTTTAGCTCTCGTGCTTGATGACCTTGTAGAGGTGACAATGCCACTTATCCTGAAGGTCACCAATCAGAAGACAATTGCATGTTATTTAGATGGGGGTATATAGAAAATTTAAATGCATTTATAATTTACACATTTTTTTTCTTTTTTCTATGTCTAACAAAATGAAAAAAATTCACATTGTATTTGTATCTAAACATGATTGTGGTTTCATTATAATATTTAAAGTCTGAAATCGATCAGAACCGAAATAATTAACACACGTCTTATCTTGGAATATTATAAAACAGGACGAAGCTTTTTACGCTGCATTTGACTCTTTTTTTCTTGAGGATAATGGAACCATAATTATGTAATGTAATGTTAAAAACTAAGCAAAAACTTGCTAAACAAAATGGAACCATAATGTAATGTTTAGAGTAAAACAACATGATATATTGATATGATGTCTTGTGGGTTTTAATTTAATTCACACCGACAACCTTTTTGACTTGCTTCCCTGTCTTTGATACTACCCACACAGAGATCAAAACACCATATTGCTATTTGCATTAAAAAAAAAAGACGAGCATTAAAAAAACAATTCATAAATGTTCCTTAAATCTAATCATTTCTATTCAAATAAGTGAAACACACTCCAACACCTAACCTGCCGATTCCTTCATACGATATACCTTTTGTATTAGATTAGATTAGACTAATAGAGGAAATCATTCGATGCGACGGTAAACCACTTGGATACAATAGGCTTTTAAGATAATATACATTTTATATTGAATTACCGACAAATGAATTTATAGGCATTGTGAAATTTACGATCCCTAGTCTTATAGTGATACTTATTTGCCGACCAAAAGAAGTAGTGATATGTATTTATGTTTTAGCGTCATATTAAATTTATTTAGTTTCTTATTATTCACAGTTAACTTTTAAAAAGGCCTTGAAACTGAAATTATTATATATATAATATAACATGGCTACAAATTTTGTAATGAAAATTTCTCTAAACAAAAGTAGTCACATTTATGAAATATGTTAATACATTTTGTAGAGAAATGTTACCATGTCTCACAACTTTGCTACTCATATAATTAGTTTGATACAAAATTACGGTAGCTATTTTACTAGCTTATTTAATTTATAAAGAAAAATTCAACATCTTATTTTGATTTAATGTGCATATATATGCTAAAGAAATATGTAGCAATTGTTTCTGAATAATTGTTGGGAATTTCTCATCTACATCCACTTTCTTATAAACTATTAACACACACACCCACTTTCTACTATCACTATACTTTCTTTCTGTAAAATTATCATTTACCCCTCAAACTAAACAAACCAACTCTCTTCTATCAAACTTAACTTACCTATAGATTTATCTGTTCAGTAGATTTTTTTCACAACCGTAAAAACAAAAATCCCCAATCCCCCAAACCCTAGATCCCCAATTTCCCCCCAAACCCTAGATCCCCAATTCTCAACAACCCTAATTTTGCATTTCACCAATTATCAGGTCTGCAAATTTCAAAACCTCCTTCCGTTTGTCCCATTACCTCCATTTGTTCCGTTTACCATTTAGCAAGCCATCGTGAACCTCCTTCGCACATGGCAGAGAACCGCCGTCGCATATCCAAATATGTGGCCGATGAACCGTCTGGAGAAGAATTGCAGAGTGGGATGATCTTCTCCCTCGCCGTCTGTTCGCAACTGACCGTTATCCCGACGATAGGCTGAATGTTTACTCACGACCTGATATCCTGACGGCCATTTACAAGGTCCTCAAAGGCACTCCCCAATTCGATACGATTCTTACTTCAAGTCTGGGTTCTCTATTCAGGCTTCGTATTAGTGAGTCTCCTATCTCTTGCAAATTACTCCACGCTCTGCTTTGTAGGCAGGTTTTGTCCAAAAAAAAGTACGAGATGTGGACTGTTTTTGGTGGATACCCTATGAGATTTTCTTTAGTTGAATTTGGTGTTGTAACTGGCCTTCCCTGTGGCAAATTTCCAGAAGATTACGACCCCGAAGACGAACCTGCTCCCGACTCTGATGATGAATGTTACTGGGACAAGTTGATTGGAGAAGATCGCAAGGCAACCCTAGCTGATGTCCACAATACTTTTCAAAACCATACTATCAAGGATTTGGATCGGAAGCTACGGCTTTCGTTGCTTCTCATAGTCGATGGTGTACTCATAGCCTCCAGCCAAAAGCATAGACCAACTTGGAAGTATGTTGAGATGCTTGAAGACATCGACTCCTTCCTAGCATTTCCTTGAGGCAGAGAATCCTTCTTGAAGACTATTTCAACTATGAGATCTGATCTCAAATTGCAATCCAAACCAGTGGCTAAAAGACTTAAACGGCAGGGCAAGATTCTTAAACCAACGGACCCCTTGAAGAGTTTCACCGAGAAGTTACAACAGAAGTCCTTCCATTTGCATGGCTTCCCTCTTGCGCTTCAACTGCTCGCATATCGTAACATTTCTGGATTACTTGACAAGGTACAAGGTGATGGTGACACCAGCACTTTCCTGGAATGGTCTTTAGTTGGCCTACAAAAGAATAATCTGCCTCTCACAGATGTCAAATGTGTTGAGCATTATCCAGATGTAAGTTGTCATATATACACATTATTAATCTTTGGCTTACATTATCCACGTGGATACACACATACTGACATTTTATCTATCACAACCGCATCTATTAGTTTCTCCGTTTTTGGAAGCTGTCCAACAAGAATCTGGTTGGGGAGAGTGGGATGATGAGATTAAAGACAAAAGGATTGCTCATTTGGAAAGTCTCATTCAGGCAGGACATATCTTCACCAAAAAGGAATTGCCAGGGGGTGATTGTTCTTTGCCTTTAATCACTTTACCAGATAAGAAGGGCCAAGGGCTACACAGGAAGCACATTGTTCCTAGGCAAAAAGAGATTTCTGCCAAACTTTGTGTCAATCACTCTTCATCCAAGTCCAAATGTTCGAGTTCTAAGATGCCCGTGTTATCGTCTCGAATACTGATGACAACTTGTTGGCTGATTTCAAAGCTGCTATAGAGAAAGAACTTAATTCTATTAGAGATGCAGCAGATAGTAAGTTTAAAAAGTTAGAAGCTGAGAACAGGAAGCTACAGGCTCAGATTAACACCCTTCGATTCCGTAGGCGGTTAACACTACCACTACGTCGCACCATTAAGAGGCCTGCATGCGTTACTTCCTCCATTGTTAGACCATCTCCAATGGTATTCCCTATTTTTTCCTCTATAATAGAGTAACTCTATAATAGAGGTGGGTTTTACTCCAATGGTCCTCTATAAAATAGAGATTGCTATTTTTTCCTCTATTTATAGAGAAACCTTTGTAAAAAAAAAAAGGGTTTCTCTATAAATAGAGGAAAAAATAGCAATCTCTATTTTAGAGGTGAGAATAGAGGACCATTGGAATAAAAGTCACCTCTATTATAGAGTTCCTCTATTGTAGAGGCAAAAATAGAGGACCATTGGAGATGCCCTTAAAGAATCATCCCCTTCCACTGTCGTAGGCGATGAGTTTACCGTTGGTCCAGATAATGCTGCAGAGAATGTGAATGCCCAGACACCACCCCCAACTCCTCAACAATCTCCTAGCAATGCAGTCACATCTCCTGATGATATCCTTCTTAACCCACACAACTGGGAACAATATGTTCACCCGTTTGGGACAACAGTATGTAGTTGTTTTCAATCATCCGGAATCTACTTTGGCTGTGTCTTTATTCATCTTAATCATTTTATACAGGAACCATCTGTTCCCAACAGCCCGTCCACTATGAAAGATGTGATTCAGGATGTTTCACGTAATTCCGAACCGAACTCTTGCCTCAATCCCATTTATGACACCGAGTCTAAGGTTAGACACACTTGTACCTTTTCTATTAAACTTCGACTATCTTGCTTTTTGTTACCTAAACTACTTTTTGGAAAACAGCAATCCCCGGTATATGACACTGTCACCAAACCTGCTCCCTTCGATGACCAATCGGTACATATCCAATATCTTTCCGGCTTCAACATTTACCTCAGTTTGCAAAACTTACACTGTCCATGTGGATACATTTTTAATATACAGGCTGCGACACATATTGATCAAAACCAAGTCAACTCCGCTGACCATGTTTCTCCACAACCCCTACAACCTTACACCAGCTTGTTACAGGAATTTATAGGGAACTCTAATGTCAATCCTCAATTACCTGCTCCTAGTCTTGTCCTTAGCAGTACACCCTCCGATGGTATTGAGGTATTTATTTACCAAATTAATATACTTACCGAGTAAATCTCTATAATCAAGTATATCTGACTACTCAAACACTTGATGAGCTTTATGCAGAAAATTGACGCTAATAATGTGTTGGAAGCCACTCCCCTAACATTAGCCATCTATAGTACTGAGGTAAGCAATTCCGATCATTTTCTATCATTTTGTACATATCCACATGGACATGTCTCGATGGACACCTTTCTATTCACAATTTTTACATATCCACATGGATATGCAACATCATTTCGATACTTCTTTCTTGCAGGACACCAATGATGACATTGACAGAGCTTGTGCCCTTGAGGTAGCGCGGCAAAATATTACTTCAAAAACAATTTGTTTTCTTTTTCTATTTTCCCTCATATAAAATTTCCCAACTTGCTTCATGAGGATTCTGGGCGTGAGTCCCCCTTACAGAGCAACGAATCTGACAGTGAAGACACAGAGGTATTGCACCCTTCTCTACTTTGCATCGAATCACTGCCTAATAGTTTGATGCCTATTAGTTTGCTGTAAATGACTATTATTTCACCACACAGAGCAATGCGACGCCCCCAGACCATGTTGATTTCAGTGATTCTTCGCCACCCAGACCTACACAAAAGGGTGTTCTATTGGATGCAGAAGAGGCTCTCCTCTCGGCTGTTATGCGGATACCTCCACGTTCACCGTCCCGTCTACCTGACCTTCTACTCATTGTCGACAAAGATTTAGCATCCCTCATGAAAAAAACTCTGAAATCATGCCCAAACACGTAACTTTCTACACATCATATGATGTATTTTATTCTAACAATATCGTATCAAGTAACTAACTGTGGATACCCTTTTTCAAACCTCCAGGATACACGTAACAAAATGTGGATACCCAATTGACAACTTGTTTTTTAATCAGCTATCGAGGCCTAAGAATTGGGTTAGTACTTTGGTAAGTATTTCCTATCTAGCAACCTCTGAAGTCGATTTAAGTTCATCTTTACTTACACATTCTTTTCACCCTCTTCTCTCAGCATATGGAGGTTTTAGTGGATTTCCTCCGAAAAATACTGGCTTATGTCCTTTCCATTGAACGCTCTATCTTCCTGTCACCCTGGCTTGGTAACTACTTACAAGGGAAGTATGTTTCCTTCTGTCAAGCAAAAGTTAAGCCCAGAGTCAAGTGGGACAATAAGCTACAACGTAAAACTTATGGTTCTCCTTCAGAGTGGTTTGTGGACTGGACCATGCTATACATTCAAATGATTTGGACGATTCTCACTGGGTTGGCTTAGTCATCAATCTCCCCAATTGGAGCATAGAAATCCTCGATCGTAATGTCACCCTATACGATGATGCTAAGGTTGCCCAACATATAGCCCCGTTCACAGAGCAGCTGTCGTAATTTATTTCTAAACCGTGCACACCGCCTTCAACTCATGATCATGGCTACAGGCCATTCACTTGGTCGAGGGTCCAAGACATTTACGTTAACGAGAGATGTGGTGATTGTGGTCCTCTTGCCATGAAGTTCCTAGAAATCATCGCTACTGGATATGGTCCAGAACTCATGTCTCAGATCACCGACAAAATCGTCAATGATATCAGGGCACAATACGCCTTGGACGTCTATAAGGAATATGTCGCACCCATCTACTTCACTTAGTTTCAAACTTTCATTTGCTCCCTTTTTAAGTTTACCTATTTTAGGTTCTTAACAATGTTTTCAAAACCGGACCGGACCGGCGGTCGAACCACGTTAACCCGCGAACCGGCAGCAGACCCGGGTTGGGTTTATATCAAAACCCAAAAAAAATTGAACCGGTAAAAAAACCATATCAACCCGCCAAAAACCCAAAAACCGGTGAACCATTGAACCGGATAAAACCGGGTTCTAACTTTTTTTTAAAAACGAGTGCAATTAATTACCTTTCTAGTTTTATTCTTAGCAGTAGTAGGGTTTCTTAAGATAAAAATTTCCGTAATTGAACTTTTTACTTTTCATACTAGTTTGTTTTCTTTCTAGTTTGAAATCTCTGCAACTCACACCACAAATTTTCAAAATCAAGGTAATTTTATTGAAACCAATTATTTTTATAATAAAAGATGTTTGATCATTGCATGTTTTGGTAATGGTTAGTTTGTTACATTTTGAGTTTATTACTTAAAAAAAAAAGATTATGATTATTGAAGTATTTTATTTGGTATAACCACTTATATAATAGTTGTAATCATTGAAAAAAAAATAGAAAACATATCCTTACCTATTATTTATAAAAATATCATCAAAATCAATTGAACCCGGTTGACCCCGGTCGAACCATATTGACTCATGACCCATAAGCTTTCGCGGTTCAGTTACCGGTCCAATTTTAAAAACATTGGTTCTTAAAAATTTCCAGCTAATTATTGAATTATTCACGTGTCCATGTGGATACCACCAATGCTCTAACACATATCCACGTGGACAGATATGTTTGGATATCCTTATTTAACTAGTAACAAGTTTTCAATAGGCCGACTAACTCATAGCTAATCTACAAAGCTACTGAGCAATGTTTACCTGCATTTTCCCCTTCCAGTTAAACACCGTATCCAAATGTTCATGTTTTTGTGGATACTTTCCAAAATCGAGTATTTTGTTTACATATACGTTTGATCACAACATGTGCTCTGTAGTTTCGTTAATTGCCTCTCATGTGCATATCCATAAACCTCTATCCATGTGTTCATATCCATAACATATTGTACTCATGGATTTCTGTTCGAAAGTTATCCACTTATTCAATCACTTATGGATGGATAAAACATGAACATTGTTCAATAATGGGACATACTTCATTTTTGATGGTCCAAGAGGTATTTGTAATTAGCTTAAGAGATTTCCAAACATATATGAATGACCATAAACCCTGAACCTAGTCCTCTAAACTGTTAAAAATACGCCCTAAAACATGAACCCTAACCCCTTAATCGTAAAACTTATACCCAACACCCTTAAAGGTTAACCATATACCATAAAGGTTAATTAATAATCTAAAACTTAGACTGTAAACATTACAGTAAAGGAAAAATTGTTAAAACCCTAAACATATATAGTAGAAACCCTAGATCCTAAACCCTAAACCCTAAAACCTAATCTCTAAACCCTTAACACATATCCATGTGGACAAACATGTTTGAGTATTCTTATTTAACTAGTAACAAGTTTTCAATCGGCCGACTAACTCATAGCTAATCTAAAAAGCTACAGAGCAATGTTTACCTGCATTTTCCCCTTCTAGCTAAACACCGTATCCAAATATTCATGTTTTTGTATATACTTTCCAAAATCAAGTATTTTGTTTACATGTATGTTTGATCACAACATGTGCTATTTAGCTTCGTTAACTGGCCCTCATGTGCATATCCATAAACCTCTATCCATGTGTTCATATCCATAACATATTGTACTCGTGGATTTCTGTTTGAAAGTTATCCACTTATTCAATCACTTATGGATGGATAAAACATGAACATTGTTCGATAATGGGACTTACTTCATTTTTGATGGTCCAAGAGGTATTTGTAATTTGCTTAAGAGATTTCCAAACATATATGAATGACCATAAACCTTAAACCTTAAACCCTGAACCTAGACCCTAACTCTAAACTGTTAAAAATACGCCCTAAAACATGAACCCTAACCCCTAAATCGTAAAACCTATACCCAACACCCTTAAAGGTTAACCATATACCATAAATGTTAACTAATAATCTAAAACTTAGACAGCAAACATTACAGTAAAGAAAAAATTGTTAAAACCCTAAAAATATATAGTAGAAACCATAGACCATAAACCCTAAACCCTTAACACATATCCACGTGGACAAACATGTTTGGATATCCTTATTTAACTAGTAACAAGTTTTCAATCGGCCGACTAACTCATAGCTAATCTAAAAAGCTACAGAGCAATGTTTACCTGCATTTTCCCCTTCTAGCTAAACACCGTATCCAAATATTCATGTTTTTGTAGATACTTTCCAAAATCAAGTATTTTGTTTACGTATACGTTTGATCACAACATGTGCTATTTAGCTTCGTTAACTGGCCCTCATGTGCATATCCATAAACCTCTATCCATGTGTTCATATCCATAACATATTGTACTCGTGGATTTCTGTTCTAAAGTTATCCACTTATTCAATCACTTATGGATGGATAAAACATGAACATTGTTCGATAATGGGACTTACTTCATTTTTGATGGTCCAAGAGGTATTTGTAATTTGCTTAAGAGATTTCCAAACATATATGAATGACCATAAACCTTAAACTTTAAACCCTGAACCTAGACCCTAACTCTAAACTGTTAAAAATACGCCCTAAAACATGAACCCTAACCCCTAAATCGTAAAACCTATACCCAACACCCTTAAAGGTTAACCATATACCATAAATGTTAACTAATAATCTAAAACTTAGACAGCAAACATTACAGTAAAGAAAAAATTGTTAAAACCCTAAAAATATATAGTAGAAACCATAGACCATAAACCCTAAACCCTTAACACATATCCACATGGACAAACATGTTTGGATATCCTTATTTAACTAGTAAAAAATTTTCAGTCGGCCGACTAACTCATAGGTAATCTATAAAGCTACAGGGCAATGTTTACCTGCATTTTCCCCTTCCAGTTAAACACCTTATCCAAATGTTCATGTTTTTGTGGATACTTTCCAAAATTGAGTATTTTGTTTACATGTACCTTTGATCACAGCATGTGCTCTATAGCTTCGTTAACTGGCCCTCATGTGCATATCCATAAACCTCTATCCATGTGTTCATATCCATAACATATTGTACTCGTGGATTTCTGTTTGAAAGTTATCCACTTATTCAATCACTTATGGATGGATAAAACATGAACATTGTTCGATAATGGGACTTACTTCATTTTTGATGGTCCAAGAGGTATTTGTAATTTGCTTAAGAGATTTCCAAACATATATGAATGACCATAAACCTTAAACCTTAAACCCTGAACCTAGACCCTAACTCTAAACTGTTAAAAATACGCCCTAAAACATGAACCCTAGCCCCTAAATCGTAAACCTATACCCAACACTCTTAAAGGTTAACCATATACCATAAATGTTAACTAATAATCTAAAACTTAGACATCAAACATTACAGTAAAGGAAAAATTGTTAAAACCCTAAACATATATAGTAGAAACCCTAGACCCTAAACCCTAAACCCTAAAACATAATCTCTAAACCCTTAACCCTAAACCCTAGACCCTTAACCCTTAAATCCTAGACCCTTAACCCTAACCCCTAAACCCTTAACACAAAACACTAAAACATGACAAAACATACAGATACTTAGATTAGCAAATGTTAGATTTAGGGGAAAGTGTTAACTGAAACCCTAAACCTTTTAAGACCAAGCATTGCGACCGTGAAGCGCTGGCAAAACCAAACTTCCCCAAAAAATTGTAAATACGTTTGTAAAGTGTGGATATTCTGGCACTTTGAGTTTTAAGGATAACCATAATACCTTTACCATAATATTTTTAGGCAGTTAACTCAGAGGCCTAAAATCTAACGAATTTCATAGCTTCGACCCATTGATTTTTTACTGTCCACACATTTAGTATCCACAAGCACCTATCATATGGATACCCATAGATGATTACACTTTGACATAGAGTTTTAAGTATGACATCAATATTTTCAATCTGCAAAATTCCCCAAATTAAAAGTCTTGAACACCCTAGAATATACTTCGCCATAGAATCATTGTAACATTAACCCATAAAACAGAATAACAAAACATTAACGTAAACCAGATATAAGAAGCTATTTCGGTGGGCTAGAAGTGGAAATGATGAGAACATTCTGGTACATCTGTGAAGTGATCCGTAGGAGTCTTAGCTCTTGCACAACGGGGACATCTAGGACGACCCACTCTACACTTCATCTTCGGTGGTGATTAATTTATGGTCCGTCATTACTGAACTTACATCACTAGATCCCCCATCTACATAAGTGAGGGACCAGCTTTGAGCACTATAACAATTACAGACAAAATCTCCATAAGAAAGTCCCTTGTTACTATTCGCCCATACTGCGTACAGATTGTTGTTTTCAAGACATTCGGAGAGGAAGCAATAGTATTTCGAGTGCCGCTTTGACCACCACACTAGATCTTTGGACTTGTCGAGTCGAACAGTTGCAAGACATTCCTTGGAGTAAACCGCATTCAAATCTTGTTTACCAGCGATCAACAAGTTCTTCAACGCGTCCACACCTTCCAAACCCAAAAAAAGCAGCAATTTTGGCTAGCAACTCGGAAGGCATGTGAAACTCTGTATTGGATGCAACCTGAACATAATTAATGGTGGTGTTATAAAGTAAATAAGTTAGATGATTGTTATTTTCCATGAACTTAATCGAATCTTACTCTTACAGCTTCTTCATGCTGCTGAGTATTTGCCATCAGCAACAACAAATTTTGTTGCTTCCAAATCGTGTATGTTGCGTGACTAGGTTCATAACGTTTATATACGATGAAGCTTTAAGGTAGGTGAGATTTTAAAGATGTGTAAACCAACTGAATTAAATTTGGCCACAACTTCGAACAATACTTATTTGCACACAATATCCTGTCCATGTGGTTTCACTATTTGTGAATAAGAACCTTTTTGCTTACAAAACACCGACCCATAACTAATGTTTTCAAATACAGATAGAGTCACTCAGATATTAAAATCTGTGTGGTTAATACCATGTGGATGGATAATTTTCCGTACTATACACACCTACCCACCCAAAACAAAATTACCTTTCCTTTTCATATCAGTACACACCAACGCATCCACGTTGTTACTACATCGTATAAATTAATCTACTACTAGCACTATTATTTTCCTTCGAGATCTCCTTTTCGTAGGTTAGCCTTTTAAGATGTGTGAGAAAAATTAATTATGGAACAAAAAATCCATCTTTCCTCTTGCGGTGTGCTCTGTTAGTAAACCCTTAAATGCTCCTTTAAGAGCACTGGCGTGATGTGACATTTGTTTGGTTACAAGTTACAACAGTAAGAGCAATGTCCTTTTCCTTTGAGATCTCCGTTTGGTAGGGGAGCTATTAAAGATGTCTAAACCAACTGAATTAAATTTGGCCACAACTATAATCGTTTGGGAAGAAATTCGAACAATACTTATTTGACCACAATATCCTGTTCATGTGGATTACTTCTACAATACTAAACTTTATAGTTGTCCAATTAATTACTACTATATGGTTGTCTTCATAGTTATGCAATTAATTACTACTTTATAGTTGTCTTCAGAACTTGTAACTTCAGAGTTGTGCAGTAAATTACTACTTTCCATCAATCAAGCACCCGTATGTGGTTTCACTTCTTTCCTAGCCATATAAAATATCCACATGGACTCGCAAATCTAAACATGTGGATATCTACACATGTAAACATCCAGAATAAAGAACATGTGGAAATCTAAACATGTCAATATCCGTATGTACACTTTTTTGTGGATAAAAACCTTAGTGTTTTAAAAAAACTTTAAAAAAACATACCCACATCTAAAAATTCTTTCTCTTTTACGTTTCCCTAACACTAACAAGAGTATGTTTACGGTATGTTTACAGTATTTTAGTGTATTTTAGCAATTGTTAGTAAATTACTAGTGTGCAGCTATTAATTGTGTATTCTACCTTCCACAATGAGAATCCTTTAAAAGATTTTAAGTTGAAAATTATCTCCTATCCACATGGATACATAGAAGTTAAGTTTCCATGGATACAACCACGTGGATTATGTATTGATGAAGGCCATTACAGTTAGTCTTTAGGGCTATTTGGGAGTTATCTTTCGTATACTGAATATATATAAACCTACTTCGTATCTGTTAGGAAATAGATGAAAAATGGTTCCGACATACAAAATCGTTTGTGAAAACTGCTCTCATGGTAAATGCGGACATGGTCGACTACTACCATGAAGACATTTCCCTCGACCTCACAGTGCTCGGACACGTATGAGTGACCGCGAACCAGCGGAAAAACCTATCATCGAACCTCTTGTTCCACTGAATCCTGAGGTTTCGTTTTCTTGTTTTTAGACTTTGTTTTTCGTATCTTTTATTTAATAGATCTGGGAGATCTACTAAATCTACTTGTTATCGCTTTTACAGATCCCTACACGTAAAGATCTATACATCCCAGCACCAATTCTGGCGAAAATTGTGAGCTTGGTAGCTCAGGATGGCATCAAACATTTGAGGAACTGGCTTCTCGCAGGGCGTGCAGGTAGAGTAGCAGTTCACTCGTTGGAAACACTATCCTCGGTTAGGCTGGATCGCAATTCCAAATTTGTTAAGTGGTCAAGACCTGATTCTGTGTACTATGACTTTTTTGGGATATGTTTATACGCGAAGAATCCTTATGCTTTGTATGTGAAAAGTTTATTCTTAGCTTTTCAATGTTGTCATTTGAAAGAAGCAATTGCATTGGTAAGTACCATTAAACATGTGTACCCAATTGCTGAGTTGTTGTGGATCATGTTGAAGATCTGCGAAGGGACGTTGGATATGGATTTTCACTGGAACTACAAGAAGAAGTCTCGTTTTGGTGATGTTGATAGGCTGGCTGACTCTCTAATGTACCACATCTACACCATGTGGCCAAAGCGATGGGGGACTTATTCTAATACTTGGCACTTTGAAGATGTGCCAATGTACTGTTTTGAACACGAGGCGCTGCAGGAATTCAATGGGGAGAGGTGTATCAAGTGTATCTTCTTCTTCCTATCTAGAGATATAATGCTTCTGTCTTAGGATTGTAAGCAATATTTCTTTAAGTTGTTTTTTGTATTTTGCATTCTAATTCTCGGAAACTATTGTACTATAATATCTTGTTAAGATGTGCTAATCTAGTATGAATTTGCTATGTATGGATATCCACAATCTATTAGTGTGTAGAACCCTAATTTGAGCATTTAAAACTTGTAAAATTAGACTACTAGGGTATGGTATCCATTTATAGACTACCAAAAGCTAGGGTATCTATCCACATGGTAATAACCACGTGGATTCTAATATCGAAATGATACAATGAATTTAGAGGTATCGAAAAGATACCTATGAGGTTTCCAATATTTGTATCCACGTCATTGTCGTCCACCCATACACGACCATATGGATATATGATATATATCTAAACTAACCATTCACAACAGAATGATTATTTGCTGATTGAAAATAGTAATTTATTGAGTTGAAGTAAATGATTAACCACGTGGATACACACTACTCTAAAAAGTTCAACCACGAAGTAGCCACGTAAATGGTTTGTTGTGGATTGTTACGAATAGGAATTTTACATTATTTCGGTGGGAATGTGTGTAGACTTTCGGAAGTTATCTATCCACATGGTATTTAACCACACGGATTTTGATATTTGAAAGACGCTGTCCTTATTTGAAATGTACACGGGATAGAAAACATTTGTTGTGGTTTGGTGTGTTGTAAAGACAAAGGTTAGTATCCACAAAATAATGAACATGTGGATATTGACATTTTCAGATATCACATGTCTTGGAAATAATTTGAAACCAAATACGGATGCTTAAAAAATGATACGTAGCAATTAACTGCATAATTATAAAGTTTCAAACTTAAACCAGCTAACATTCAGAAAGTTCAGCTTAATCATGCACAGAAATACAGCCTGATCACCATAACTTAAGATAAAAACAATATATCTCTTGATAGGTAAAAGTAGATACACTCCATACATCTCTCCCCATTGTGTTCATCAATAGTGTCGTGTTGCGACCATCAATCAGGGAAATCTTCAAAACGCCAAGTCTTCTCGCATGTGCCTTTCCTTTGAGGTCCGATGATGTAGATGTTGTACCTCAAAGAGTCTGCCATTTTGCCAGCTTGACAAAAGCAGTACTTCTTAATAAAGTTCCAGTAGATATCCATATCTAGAGTTCCAGCGCAGCTACTCAACATTACCCATAATAGTTCAGCAACTGGATACACACTCTTAACCGTACCGACCAATTCGATTGCCTCTTTCAATTGAAGGCATTGAAACGCTAGGAACAAGCTTTTTACATACAATGCATACGGATTCTTCTCGTGTAGACACCATCCAAAGAAATCATAGTAGACATGCGAAGGACTTGACCATTTCACAAACTCGGGATCTCGGTCCAACCTGACCAACGAAAGTGTCTCCGGAGACAAAGCAGCTACTCTCCCCGCGCGACCAACGAGTATCCAGTTTTTCAGCGCCATCAGACCATCTTCAGATACCAAACTCACTATTTTTGCAAGTATATGGGATGGGATGTGCAGATCTCTTACCAGAGGTGCCTTCACATGTATCCACAAGTATTACCCACATCAAAATTTTAACATATACCATATTAATTCGCAGATATGGAATTGTATAAGTAAGAAAACGAACCTGTAAATTAAGTCAACCAATAGACTCGCGGATAGGGTCCGGTTCTGGTTCACGGTCAGTCCTCCGTGTCGAAGCACTATGCGGCCGGGGGTAATGTGTGGTCCTTCTCAAACGTGTACCACCAACGACGATGTTGTCTGTTGGAACCATGTTTCCCCTTGCGTTGTGATCTGCTTGTGAACCCTTAATTGCTCCTAATAAAGCTAACTTTAGCCTTCTCAAAGTAATCCACATGGGTATTGGGTTAGTACAAATTATTGTTCATACGATTAAATTTCTATCAAAACAAAATTCAGTTGGCTTACAAATCCATGTACAACGTTATTGCTCGTACTATATTACTTTCTACCACGGCATAACCACGTGGATTTTTTTGTTGTGGGCTGATATGTAAAGGAAAGTAATAATTTTTAGGTGAGTTGGTTTAATAACAAAGAAAATTATCTATCCACATGGTATTAACCACACAGATTTTTACATGTCGTGATCACTCGTTCATTAGGAGCAAAATACTGGATAGGAACAAAATCATATTTTCAATCAGCAAATCGTCCGTGAATGGTGTTTGGTTATCTTAGATATATACCATATATCCACATAGTCCTATTTGGATGGATGACGATTTCGTGGATATAAATAGTAGATACCAGCACCGTTTTGGATCGTCTAGTAAACATCAAAAATATCTCGATACCTCTAAATTCTTTGCGTTGTTTCGATATCTCTACATTCATTGCATCGTTTTGCTAGGCCTAAATTCATTGTGTCGTTTGGATCTATCTAAATACATTGCAACGTTTCATTCTCTTTGATCATGGCACCTATAAATATAGAATCATTCTCCTCTCACTTAATTCCATCTACTTCTTCGATCTTTGATCTTTGTACCTACATACATTGTGTCAATTTTGTTACGAGCTATGGCCGGAGAGAGTTCCAACAAACGTCAGAAGCGCATGTACGAGTGGGAAGACGAAGCAACACGCCCCATCACCATGGCCGGTGAAACTTCCAGTAAATGACCACAACGCAATTCAGACTTCGAGTGGGAAGAGGAAGCATTAGAGGCCATGAAAGAGGCCTTTACTCTGACGAGAGCCGTGGTTGAGGTGGAGACCACTGATCAATTCAAAGCAATTCTTCATATGATGAAATATTATATGAAGAAGAAGGAAGAGGCTACCGCCCTCATGCAACAAGTCGAGCTAATCGACGCCCAACTCTCCCAACTGAATCAGATATATTGGGTCAACAACTTCTCGACTTCGAGGCTGAGCACAAGAGGCTAGAGGAGATGAGAGAGGTTGCGGCAGACAACGCTGCACAGTGTGTGGTTTCTCCTCCAATTGATTGGTGTAAACTTAGTGTTCGTTTCGACGAAGATTAATAGAAGTTGATACCTTAAGTAGGATCTCCCCTTTCTTAACACATCATGCATTTTAATTTCTATTTTTCATCAGTTGATACCTAATGTCTGGATGTCTTTTTATTTGATACATCAATATTATGCGGTTAATCCCTATGTGGTTTCACTTTTTAACAAAATTTTTCCAATCTCCACAAGATTTTTGCAATCTCCGTTGATACCTAATGTCTTGGATGTTTTTGCAATGCTGGATTTTATTTTGCTTCGCAACGATAACCATATTGAACTTGCCTTTGTGGAGTAGAACATGTGGATATCTAAAAATGAAAATATCCGCATATTTCCTTTTTGTGGATACAAACCTTTTTCTTTATAACACACCTAGCCACAACTAATGTTTTCCTCTTTATGGATATGGGTGCTTGAGGGCAGAATCCTTCAAAATTTAAAATCCGTTTGGTTAATATCTTGTGGATAGATAAGTTGTCCTTTTCTACATACCTACCCACCCATAAAATGCAACTTTCCTACTCAATCCACAACAAATCATCCACGTTGTTACTTTGTTGTAGAAAATATTAGAGTGATATGTATCCACGCGTTAAAGTATATTTAAGATATTAGAGTATTAGATATTTGGATAAATCCCATATCCACATATTCGTATATGAGTGGATGACGATTACGTGGAAACAGAATAGTTGTGACCGGGAACGCTTGTGATATGGATAAAATATCAATGTCCATATTGTTTACATTTTGTGGATAGAGACCTTAGATTTATCTTGTTCACCTACCCGCATATAATGTTACTTTCAAATCCACAACAAAACGACCACGTGGTTACTTCCCTTACTGGAAAAAAACATCATACGAAACCGTTCATCTCGATTACATTTCACTAGCGTTGTTTCCAATAGTCGTCCACTATTAGACCAAAATAATAGCCATATCCGCAAAAACCAAGCAGCAATGGATACCTAATGTAATTACTAAGATTAATAGTAATGTGAGCAATAGTGTTCCCAATCACAACCACAAAAACCAGAAAATCAGGACACAACCATGTAAATACTACCGGCTCCTAATCCAGTTAGCTTCACGCCGACAAAAATCCCAAAATAAGTGTTCTCCGACACTCCCATCCAACTATCTACCGTCATCATCATGGCAACAGGTTCGAACAACTTGTTCGATTGTGTTCCCTCTCTTTGCACCTCCCACAACGATTAACTTTTATTTTAACGACTCCAGTTTTCTGCAAACAACAAAACACATCAAAATGAAACCGTTAAGATATATATTCTCACCAACACATATCAAACCAATACACACATACAAGGAACTGGATACACTTATAGGAAACTCTCCAACAGAAGGAATCCTATTCTCTTTTGGACGGCCAGGTGGTCGTCGCGCCTTAGGAGGGTATAAAACCCGGTTCTTGATTTCAACAGGAATTTCAGCATCACTGACTTCAGGATTAATTACCTCTTCGTTAGTCCCTCTCCATGTTTCTGTCTTGTAACAGTCACCAACCAAAGTCCCATAAGGTATGCCTTGCGTATCCGCTGCTAGCAATGCATGCCCGCATGGTATTTTCAGCCTATCGTACTGCTTAGAAGAACACTGCTTCATATCAAGCAACACATGGTGCTTTCTATTAAGTAAACCCACTACTTCATAACTCCAACTAAAGATACTGCCAACTTTGCTACCACAAACACCAACCACGTTCTTATGCATCTGTTTATCAACCTCATGCGTAGTCAACCCCCTATGCTTCCCAGCTTTCTTGCGCCTCGCACTAAACCACCTACTTAACATCGCCCAAATGTAGTTCAATAATTCAACAATATGATAGGATCTCCCCTTTCCTAACACATTGTTCAGAGACTTTGCAATGTTGGAGGTCATCAAATTGTATCGGTTCCCTTGGAAATAAGCCCTACTCCAACGAGCTGCTCCAATTTTATTCAGATAAGCGGCACAGTTGGCATTTTTGGCTTTGATTTGTCTATAAATTTCTTGGTAACCAGTTAGCTTATAGGCAAATGCTGCATTCGTCACAAGTTTTGCAAGCCCTTTATTATGAAACTTTGCATTAACATTCTTGGCTAGATGTACTATTCAAGCTCCATGATGTGCCAACGGGAACACCCTCTTCTTTGCTTTGTATATTGAGCTGTTCCTATCTGAAATTATGGTCAAGCTCTTACTATCGGCAATGATTCGTTCTAATTTCTCAAAAAACCATGTCCAAGTGTCATCGTTCTCACTATCCACAACAGCAAAAGCCAGAGGAAAAACCTGGAAATTAGCATCTTGTCCACTTGTCGTCAAAAGGCATCCATTATACTTCCCATTCAGATGAGTGCCATCCACAACAATCACACGCCTAAGCTTCTTAAAACCTTCTATGGAAGCCCCAAAAGACAAAAACATATACAGAAACCTTTCTCTGCCATCTTCAAGCAGTTCAGCTTTAATATCGGTTACAGTACCTGGATTCGCTTCTTTTAAAACATGCATAAAACAAGAAAGATCCTCGTAAGACTCATCATCAGAACCAATATGCCCTCCAAAGCCTTCCCCTTCGCCCTCCAACATTTTCTGTACGACGCATCAACCCTCAATTCTTCTAATACCATCTGCTGGAGATCCAAAGGGGCCGGACCTTTAGTAGGATCACTGTACTTTGCTTTGTACATGGCTGCAATCACCCTCGATGTCACTTTCTTTAGGTACTTGTTCCTCGTCTCTATTGGGCATGTGTGTTCTAGATTAGCTTTTCTAATCACATAGTAGCCTGACTCCTTCATTTCACAAGCTAGTACCCTCCAGTCACACCTCTCTCTAGAACAACTAACTACAAACGACTCTTTCTTGGTTGTCGTCTGAGTGAAGTGAAACATGTTCTTGATGGCGTATATAGCTAACGCTATCTGGCAATCCTCTTTGTTTGCAAACACCTTACCCTTATAGATACCTTTCCCATCACTCTCAAAATCCAGATCCGGTATTTCTTCCCTGTAACAACCCGTCCCATGGACCCCACTAGCCCCCGCTAGCTTGCCCCCATAGGCCCCAAGCTGGTCCTGCAGGGCATCGACCCTAACCCCTCACCGTGGAAATGGAACTATTCATCCAAATCCACCAGTGGGTTATTGGTGCGCCAGGCGTTCCTCGAACCCTGGTCCCCATCCTTTAACAACCTTCCCACAGGACAAGCTGTCACCAATTGAGGGCCAGCTTGGGACCTATGGGGGAAAGCTAGCGGGGGGCTAGTGAGATCCACGGGATGAGTTGTTACATTCCCTAACATACTCTGTGTCGTCAAACAAAGGAGGAATATCAAACTCCTCGTCATCTATGTCTTCTAGCTTCCGACCATCCACTGCAGGACTCGGGATCTGTCCACGGTTGTGTGACCACATGGCCACCATAAACTTTTCCGACCTGTTCCAACCCACCACTTGTCCTCACTTTATTCTCCTCTTTTAAAGGAACAGCTCCATTAACTAACACACTGTGATCAAAACAGGAGTTTGTGTTACACATAACCTCCACCATGTTTACCCGACCAAACTGATCGCCAATGAAGTTCTCCCAAAACTCTTTATCATAGCTTCTTGGGGTCACATCTACATCTGTTACTACAGAATCTTTTTCCTCCTCTACATCTTCAAAACTATCTTCCAATCCTACACATTCCTCCACACAACCTAATTGTGTACTTGTCAACCCACGGCCAATTCCCACTTGCTCACCATTACTGCCCTTGATCTTCCCCTCAATTTCTGCCAACTCAGCCATATATTCTTCATCAACCTGGGTTGTCTCAAAAAACAATGACTTCAAACCTGCTGTTGATGCTTCTCCTAAAAATCCTTCTTCACTACCGCTATTACTAAAGGCACACGAAGACCCCCAACTACGTCTTTTGTGACTTTCCTCTCTCCAGTCGGAATCCTCAGCGTCGTCTGTCATTCCTCTCTTCTTAACCTCCTCAAATGTTACAAACAAGTTCAACCCACGGTTCTTCCTAAGCATTTCAATATAATACTCAAGCCCTAAATTGGTTGTGACAACCACCGGAGGCGTCTTCACACCTGTCGTCAATTCCATAAATGAAGGGATGCAGTAGCTCAGATTTGCCTTCTTCTCCACCAAACCGAATTCCCACGGAATCTTCTAACTCTCCTAAACTTGTTGTTGCAGACAATGGAACAACACACGACAAAAGTTTATTGTCAACTTTGAATCCCCAAACGCCGTCTTCAGAACAGCGCCAGCTCCCAGATATTACCACACAGAAACTAGGATCTTTACCCTGCATTAAAAATCGAAGCTTAATATCACAGCCATCCACGAAAGACATACACAATAGAATTTTTAGACCTCTATCCACAAAACACAAAACCCTACCTGCGCAGCCATGTCTCGTTCACGGGGACAAAAACCCTACTTTCAACTTTTGTTTCTTATCCACAAACAATCTTCCCATCTACTAAAATATTTGCCAAAAACCAATCCAACAGTTGAAAATAAAGCAACATAAAGTATAGGTAAGTTTTAACTTACCACTTACCTTCTATTCTTCTGAGGATAAAAATGTAAAAGGGACATGGACACATAAGCAGCAAACTTGAGAAAGTATAGAGAGTTTGTAAAGTAGGTTTTCCTGAAAGAACTCCAGACCAAAGTGGGTGTGGGTGCTATTTTCCCATAATTGTTTCCCATGTCGAAGTCTAGGCGTTCGGTACTTCGAATTGGTTTCTGGTTTGTTTTATTCGGTTACTACTCTTTTGGTTCTTAAACTAGTAAGAAATTTTTTATCAAACCTACACATTTAAAATTTAAATATATACATTGTAAAAAAAAAATTGTAAAACGACTATTTAATTGAAATATATCATTTTGAAAAATACCATATTCTATATTTTTGCAAAAAATACATTTTCTTCTTGTCTATTTTCAATAATACCATTTTTATATACAAAATGATTAAATTCTAAACTCTAAACTCCAAATACTAAACCCTATCTCTTTAAAATTATATTTTACATGTAAAATAAAGAACCAAAACCTTAAAAATAATTCTAAAAAATAATATTACTTATTGTGATGGTGTAAAAGAGGACAAATATGAAAATGATCCAAAAAAAATATTTAAAAAAATTATATTTACAAAAAGGTATTTCTAACAAATTTTCTTGAAATAGATAGAGTATTAATTTTTTTTTTTTACTTTTATAGCTACTACATACAGATCTGTTATCATTGCTTAATGTTGCTGTAGAAATTTCGAAATTAAATAACTTAGGAAAAGAAAGCTAAACATGAATGTACCAATATGTATCATCTTGAACAGATTCAAAGAATATCGTTTAAAACATTTAAATCGCATTTTTAACCTTTTAGATCATAATTTAATTGAATAATTTCTCTAACTTTTGTGTCATCATTTTTTATATATATAATAGTATCAAAGACAATGAAATGTTACCTTCCAATCACCAACCACTACCGTCAAGTACCCAAGAAAGTTGCATTAGTCTTACTATGACAAATCTTCTGTAAGCACGTCACATTATTTTAAGTCATAACTAAGCTTTTTCGAAACTACATTTACACAAAAACTGCTTTTTTTATTGTCATTTTGCAAAAGCATATATTTGTCTATACATATATATCTATATCAAATACATTATACATACGCACATTATACTGGCGGGTCCAAACAAATATTTTGACTGGGGCATAAAACATTAAACATATATATTTAGAATATTAAAACTATATAATAAAACATATTTAAAAATATCTGTTTGATAACTTGAATTTGCATCTTTAATGAGCCAAAGTTTTAAAAGAATTTTTTCTATTGGTATAGAAATATCTTTTAAAAATGTTAAATAGAAAATACACAATTACAAACTTACAATTCAGTATAAAATAGACATTTAGTTTTACTTATCTAACCATATCGCACAAACTTAAACCCTAAAAATAATAAATTATTTATAAACTGATAATATTTTTTAATGTTACTAATTTGCTAGTTTTACTATCATTTTATTAATTAAGATATATGTACAATACAGTAAAAAATAATTCATTAAAAATTTTAAGTGGAAATAGAAAAATTAAACAACACTAAATTCATATAAATTTATTAAAGAAAAATAAAATTTAATAGAATACAGAAAATGCAAAATGCATATGTTAGGCAAAAAAGGAATTAAAAGAAAATGACTACCAAAAGCATATAACAGGTATAAAATAGTAACCCCAAAAAGGAGAAAAATAAAATAGAACAAAAAGATAAATAGGGTTTAAACTCAAAACCACTTAATTTTCTCATGGGCGTCTATTTGCCAAATTTTTATAACTACACAAATCACTTGCTAATTTTTAAAAAGTAGTATGGGGCACGTGCCCCACCTTCTCATTGCCTAGCTCCGCCCGGGTGCCCCACCTTCTCATTGCCTAGCTCCGCCCGGCACATATATCATCTTATTAGTAGCCTGAGCTTGCAAGAGATAATATTAGTAAAGAGAGNTAGGATGTGGAACTTAAGGAAAATCCAAAGTGGCAACCTATAAATTCTTTATTGCCAAGAAAACGCATTCGACGACCAGGTTTCAGAGTATGAAAAAAAAAAAGGACGAAAAGGAAAGTGAAAGACAATAGAAAAAAGAAAAAAAGGTACGAAAATGGATGTACTTAACCCCTAAATAATAAAAATAATTAGCGAGATTAGTTTAAACTAATTGATTACAATATTCCTAAACTAGTTAAAAATGATAGATTGTTTTGTCACCTGATGTAACAATCCGTCTCGTGGACCCCGCTAGGCTCACTGCTAGCCTACTAGCCTCACTGCTAGAGCCGTCCAAACGGATCTCAAGCTGGCCCTGCAGGGCATCGATCCTAACCCATCACTGTGGATATCCCAATCCACCAGTAGGTTATTGGTGCGCCAGACGTTTCTCGAACCATGGTCCCCACCCTTTAACAACCTTCCCACAGGACAAGCTGTCACCAATTGACCTGCAGGACTAGCTTGGGTCTGTTTGGGCGGCTAGCAGGACGGGTTATCACACCTGACCTCATGCCTCATGGTATACTAATTTTTAAGGTGAGTTTGCTAAACAACACATGTTAACATTTCTTATATGCAGCTGATCATGTGGTTAAGTTGTAATAAACAAAAATTATCACATTATGACTAGAATAGTCACTACATTTTGTACAATCATATATATAGATTGTTATATTTCAAAAGACTAAAACGTAAGCAGTTTAAGCATATCTTTGCATAAAAAAATCCATGCCCTCCCTAACAAAATGAGCTAAGTGCCCAAGAGTCCAAGACAGACCTCCATTTTCTCGCATATGTGTCATATACCAGTTTTTGTTTTGGGGTCTCGTTCACCTTGAAAATGTTTGCAGAAAAAGAGACTAATAGATCCTGAAAGATCTATTTATGTGATGAACAAAAAAAGAATAGATTCCAGTCTATGTATGCGTATTTTTAAGTTTCTAAAATAAAATAAAAAATCAAATTGAGACCATGTTCCAATGCTCCAAATGCATAAGATAAAAGACGGTTCTGGAAACTCTTACGATGATACAAATCCACGCATGGATAAATCTTCATAACCAAAGGGTGGTAATTTAGCATCTTTATGATAAAAGTGACGTAGTGTTTACACTGATTTTTTTTGTCGTTCAACCACACAAAATATAAAAATAAATAAATAAATATCATCAAAAGACTCTGAGGGTTGTCCAAATCAGAGGGAACGATATCAGAAATATAAAAAACCTGAAGAAGCTATAAAGACAACAAATTCAAAAGAAAAAAACTAAAATAAAAATTAACATTTGAAATTTTTACTTCAACAAAATAGACGTATTCAAAGTATGGGGACATTTTTTTTTTTAATAGTTTGAAGTAAACCAAGCACATATATATATATATATATATATATATATATATATATATATATATAAGTCTCTAAAAGAGTGGAAGTGCAATTTAAAAACACTAATTAACCGGTCTGATTTGAAAATTTGGTATTATTTTTTGCAGTTTTTTTCTTCTAGAAATTTTATCTTTTGCTAGAAAATTAAGAGTAATAATTTTATTCCGGAAGATTTAAGATGTTTATCGTACAAGAAAGTGTTTAGTAATGGGGTATCCGTATCATGTATTGGACCTAAATTAAGTATGAGGAGACAGTGAAAGAGAAACAGAGTATGATAGCACAACATAAAAGCAATACAAATATAATTAACACAATCCTTATCAACGGATACACTACGACCCTTCATATATAATCCCACTAAACTACAACCAAATACTTTAAACATGCACGATGACAGTGAGCTGTATCTTGGAAATTCATATAAATGACACAAACTTTTGACTCATATATATACGTTGAAAAAGTATATGAAAGTAGAATGACCAAACAAGTAAACATCAAGAAGGCATAAAATCTAAATATCTATTGTATATTTAACCATCTCTTATATATGCCCATCATTTTCACAAACCCACACATACACATACTTATATACTTTATAAAACATTCCAAAATTCAACCGATCTATCATAATTAAGAATCATATTAAATTTAGAAAATGGAATATTTGTGGTGGGAGAGAGATCCACATCTTTTGTAGAAAGTGCGTGTGGGGCTTCACTGTGAGGAAAAAAAAAAAGCACGAATAGTGAGAGAGGAGAGACACACGGCGTTTTCGTTTCTGCCTAGAATCTACACTTAGTGTTATACGTAAGGCCAAAGAGTCAACGACTTTGGCTCCCCCTCTCTTCATATCTTCTCTATTATAAATTGAAGGGCCAATAAGCCAACTCTATTTGTCCTCAAGATACTAAAGACAAGCCAAATAATAAGCCAATCTTTCTTCTATCTTCTCTCTCTCTCTCTCTATCTCTCTCTCTCTCAATATCTCTCTTTCTCTGGTACAACTGAAGGTGCGATATAGAGAGAGAAACTTTGGATTGATTGTGGGTTTGTGAGAGATGGCAAAGATAAACAAACAAAGCAGCAAATGGGAACAAGAGGAGGTTAGTAATGAGATGAATAATTGGGAATTGGCTGAAGAAGAAAGTGTTGACTGGAGAGGGAGACCTTCCAACCCTAACAAACATGGTGGCATGAGAGCTGCTCTCTTTGTTCTTGGTATCTCTCTCTTTCTATATATATAATTTCACAAAAATTTAATTAGTAAAAAAGATTTGTTTGTAGCCATAGATGGATCATCTTGTTTTTTGGTGTCTTGGTCCATAAGAACTCGACCTTATCCAAATTTTGGTCCCACTAACGATAAATCTATATTCCATGGACCTTGGTAAATGTCTGATTTCTCGGTTATATTATTTCTTATTGATTAGTGGTTTTTGTTTCTATTTTTTAAAGGACTACAAGCCTTTGAGATTATGGGGATTGCAGCGGTAGGGAACAACCTTATAACTTATGTAATAAACGAAATGCATTTCCCCTTGTCTAAAGCGGCCAATATTGTCACCAACTTTGTCGGCACCATCTTTATCTTCGCCCTTCTCGGCGGCTACCTCTCGGACGCCTTTCTAGGCAGCTTCTGGACCATCCTCATCTTCGGCTTCGTCGAGCTTTCTGTATGTTCATCTCTTTCCATTTTTTTTTACACATATGTATGTACAATTCTCGGAGTTTCTTAATTTCCAACTCAATACTAAAATATAAATCACAAGGCTTCCTAACCAAATCTGTTATATAAATATAATGTTCATACACGTAATTAGTTTACGTGTGTATTTCCAGGCACCATGCTTTTTGTGTGTGATCTCATCACGGTTATATAAATGATTTACGAAAATACCCGCGCTACAAACACCTAACTTCAACATCATCAGTTAATGTTTAGATCAAAGTTTCTCGTTCCGAAACTTTCTAATGGATTTATTGTCGTTTAACTCTGTATTGCCACGTGTATTTCCAGGGTTTCATACTATTATCAGTACAAGCACATTTGCCCCAACTAAAGCCACCAAAGTGTAACCCATTGATTGACCAAACATGTGAGGAAGCCAAAGGTTTCAAGGCAATGATCTTCTTCATGGCACTCTACTTGGTGGCTTTAGGAAGTGGCTGCGTGAAACCAAACATGATAGCTCACGGTGCAGACCAGTTCTCTCATTCGCATCCTAAACAATCTAAACGACTCTCGTCTTACTTCAATGCCGCCTATTTTGCATTCTCAATGGGAGAGCTTATCGCTCTGACTCTCCTAGTTTGGGTTCAAACTCATTCGGGCATGGACGTTGGGTTCGGAGTCTCTGCTGCAGCCATGACTTTAGGCCTCATTAGCTTAGTCTCCGGTACTATGTATTTTCGTAACAAACGTCCACGTCGAAGCATCTTCACTCCCATTGCCCAAGTAAGTTC
>NC_025689.1:18817845-18826665 GCF_000633955.1 Camelina sativa
AAGTTCATGTTCTCTTTTAACTTTTCTTACACCATACGAATATAAATTGATGACCATTTATATTAATTATATTGAACTTCTTGCATCAAGGATATTCCATTAAATTTTAAACTATAAGAAACAGAGATATTGACTCTATAGAATTTATTACCTCAAATATATAAGCAACGTAAATTCTTAAAAAGTTACCAAACTCTTCTCCTGCAGAGAGATATACTATTGTTTTGATACCAAAAAAAAAACACACACACACACACACAAAATAGTGGGGTTTACGACAGTTCCAAACAGTAGAACTAAAAAACAGAGGTCACTGGATGAACCTAATTTTTTTTAATTTTACACATAGAAGACATGTTCAAAATGGCATAATGGTTCTATTTATAGATAATCCTTTGCTATTTTTCTACACTACATACTTTAATATGATTATTACTATCCATTCTTTCTTTTAATATATGCTTTGATATGATGATATCTACTTTTTAAAAATCACCCTCTTGGATTTTTTACCTACCAAAATAGTTGACTTCATAAAAATATTTATTTGTGTCAAAAAAAAACAATTTATACATAACGAAAATCTGATGAGACGTATATTTCCCAATTTTGTCTGCATGCGTATGTATATATACGTAAGTCCATCAAATTTGGACGCGTGAGCATATTTTTTATATGGGAAAAATTAAGACCAACCACACATATAAACAATAGAGTTGACTTCTGTCTCCACCGGATAAAAATTATATAATAAAACATTTTCGTTTTCTGCTAAAGAGACAATCAAATATTTATATAAGTTGATTATGATTTTTTACTATTACAAAGGAATAATAACACTTTACATAGAGTCGTAAAAGGAAGAACACTTTCCATAGTTTGCGCTAATGTTGACCCCCTTATCGTTGACAAACCCGAATATATTTTGTCCAAAACTTACGGTTTATGATAACGTTACAAGTTACGAAATGATCAGTCATCATTTTGTTAACACATTTACATCTACTAATATCATGTTTTCTTAACTGAAACTGTCCGAACATTCATAACTATATAATACTGGTATAAATTTCTGATTTTTTACAGATTTATAAAATTTGCCATAATTATTATAAGAAATAAATTTTCGCATGTATACAAATCTATATACGCCAAGGAAATTCGACCCACTTGGTTTTATTGAGAGAAGAAGTTAGGAACATACATAGATGATAGATCATATATTCAAAGTGAGGAATTGTGTTCACGTGTGTGGACAAGACAATGCTAAAACAGTTTGGTCCATGCTGACTCATATGAAAAGAGTGAAGCTGATGTTTAAGCAAAACATTATAATTGTGCGTTTTGAAAAAAACTGATAGCCACTTCTTTTGTCATTAATATATCTATATATATATATATATTTAAAAAAAATATATCTATATATATACACAATAATCATATATAATGGTCTCTGTATTTCAGGTTGTTGTGGCTGCCATATTAAAAAGAAAGCTTGTGTCTCCCTCTGACCCAAGAATGCTTCATGGAGACCACCATGTCGCAAACGACGTCGTACCCTCCTCCACTTTACCACACACTCCTCGATTCAGGTCATAGTCATACAATGAACTCATTATTTCACCTTTTTCTATCATTCATATTTCACTTTTTGGTCGTTTTCATTTTATCATTTATAGATAATTATATATATATATATATAGATATTTTCTTATAATTAAGACCTGACAAAAACTTCAATAAGATTCCAAATATTGGTTGTTTGTTTACTTCCATATATCCGTTCACGTGTAACGTCTCCCTTTCTTTTTTCTAGTAAAACCAAAACCGTTGATGTTTGTAATCAAATTCATGATTCATCTATAAATTGTAGAAACGTAAGCTCAAGGAAGTATTAACATTTGTATTGACATTTTTAAAAAAAATATTAGAATATTTCTTTTATAAAATATAAGTCACAACTCACACGTATACACGTATGTACATAAGCATGAAATCCGAGAATAATATATAATTAAATCTAACGATTGGTTTTTAACGTTTGGGCAGGTTCTTGGACAAGGCATGCATCAAAATCCAAGAAACAAACACAAAGGAGAGTCCATGGAGGCTCTGCACAGTAACACAAGTAGAGCAAGTAAAAACCTTAATCTCACTTGTCCCAATCTTCGCAAGCACCATCGTCTTCAACACCATCTTGGCTCAGCTCCAAACTTTTTCGGTCCAACAAGGAAGTTCCATGAACACTCGTCTCTCAAATTCCTTCCACATCCCTCCAGCTTCACTCCAGGCCATCCCTTACATATTGCTCATATTTCTCGTCCCTCTCTACGACTCTCTCTTAGTCCCTTTTGCACGTAAGCTCACAGGACATAACTCAGGCATTCCTCCATTGACTCGGATAGGTGTCGGACTCTTCCTCTCTACTTTCTCAATGGTTTCAGCTGCTATGCTCGAGAAGAAGCGTAGAGACTCTTCAGTTCTTGACGGTAGAATCTTGAGTATCTTCTGGATCACGCCACAGTTCTTGATCTTTGGGGTCTCCGAGATGTTTACAGCCGTTGGATTAATCGAGTTCTTTTACAAACAATCTGCAAAGGGCATGGAATCATTCTTGATGGCATTGACTTATTGTTCCTACTCCTTTGGATTTTACTTCAGCTCGGTGCTCGTTTCGGTCGTCAACAAGATTACTTCTACGTCCGTCGACTCTAAAGGGTGGCTTGGGGAGAACGATCTGAATAAGGACAGGCTCGATCTGTTTTATTGGCTTTTAGCGGTTCTTAGTCTCTTGAACTTTCTTAGCTATCTCTTTTGGTCTCGTTGGAACATTAAGTCTTCGAGAAGCAACACCACTAATGTGGTGGGAGATGAGAACATATAGCCTTGATGCATAAAATGTACAATTAATACATAGTATTTTATAACATATTAACATGCATTTCCGGCATATAATTAGTATAAATAAGTTGTTGTATTAATCTTCGGATTTTCTAGTCCCACTTCTTGTACTCTTAATAATTTAGTTATATATATCCGCAACTGTTTTTTTTTTCAGTAATGCTTTTACATGCATGCTAAAATATATAAATAGAGCACTAAACAAAAATTTTAAAAAGAATGATACTAAAATAAAAACTATCAACTAACTAGTACCATAATTACTTAAATTAGTCAAACTAATAATAACATGAAACAATATCAAGATATAAATAGAAACATTTTATGAATTTACAGTTTTACTCTATCAGAGTTTAACTTAATTAGTCAAACTAATAATAACATGAAACAATATCAAGATATAAATAGAAACAATTTATGAATTTACAGTTTTACTCTATCAGAGTTTAACTAGCTTTTCTCTTACCTCGTCTCTCTTTTTTTGCTTTTCTATTTCTGAAATATAAAGATAGACATGCTATCCATTTCACCTTAGTGTAGTGGCAGGAAGTAAGTTCATTTGTAGAAGGCACCATCACACCAGGAATCGAGTCCCACTTCATACGAATGTAGAAATTTGGCTAATGGATTAGCCAGTTGTGGCCCAATGGTTAACAAAAAAAAAAAGATAGACATGCTATATAATAACAGGAAATAAAAATAATATGTTATATTATAATACATTTATAAACAACATCATAATATTATTTCTGATAAAATTGTGTATACAGTAAAACTTCTATAAATTAATAAAGTCGGGACAATGAAATTTTATTAATTTATAGAGGTTTTAATTTATGAAGTTGACTATTCATGAAATTATGATTTGATTAATAATTTTTGCTACGTAATAGGATGGATGCAAATAATTTACTAGATTATCCATGTAAAAATGATACATGTATAAGTTCATAGTTAAGAAAAAATCACTGCTACTATCTTTCATGGTGATGATGAAGTTGAAGAAGATATTTTGGTATATTAATAACAAATTATACGATATAACTTATACGTAAGAAATCAATTATTGCGTATAAAACTCTCTTTAATTTTTGGATGCGATTTGAGAAGACAACACCAAAAGTTTTGATGCAGTCAAAAATATTATAGATAAGCTCCAACAAGAATACAAATTCAATAATAAACAAACAACAATGGAGTCATATATTTCACTAGATTTTCTTATATATATATATTAGTTTACTTGATTATTAATGGAACCATATTTTTATACTGAGTTTTCAAAAAAATTATTATTTTTATTATTTTATCGAAATGTGTCATTTTTTACACCGGCCCAGCTCGGGACCAGAAGAATTTATTAATTTATAGCGAGTATGAATTTAAAGAGTATTAATTTATAGAGGTTCTACTGTACATTATTCATAAAATGTGGAACTTCGTTCTATATTTCTGTACTAGGAAATGTTTAAACTACAAAATGACATTTTCCCTATTATGTTCATATTTCATTGAAAATATAGAATAGTTATTTTTTTTATCTTAATATATTTTGTCAAAAAAAATATACTGAAAGATGTTAACATTCTTTAAGCTGAGTGGTGGTCTTTTTGGAATCTTATACTGTAGTTTTTTTTATCAAGGTATTCATTAGGGTTATTTTAGGTATTTATGTTTCTTAATTAGGGTTTGGTGATCTTATTTATTCTTTGTCGTTGTTTTCTTGGGTTGTAGAGGGAGAGGCTAAAAAGATAGACATGTTGTCACTACCGAACAGTCTTTTATAGAGAATTCGGTGCGACAAAAACTTGACATATAGGTCTCACATTTACGATGAACCCTATAAATCATGTATGTTTTTTCTCTCGCTTTTAAAACAATTTTAAATGGTGAATTTTGGATCTGAATACTAGTAACAAACTTTATTAGAGTGACATGTCTGTGTTGATAGAATGCGAAGACAGTTTCGACGTACAGTATTAAAGTATTTGACGATATATATACCATATAGGCTTGGAAAATGAAAATAAGGGATTACATAGAAGGTGCATGGGAAAGGCTCGAGTTCATACATTGAATCATGGAAATGAGCTGAAACTGATACGACGCTTTTAATAACAGAATGAAGAAAAAATGGAGATGAGAATCGGAAAAAAAGTTTCAACAACCCTTGAAGATGAATAACAGAGATATCATCTTAAAAGCTTATAAGTTTTTTAATACGTACCAAATGTTAAATCAACGTATCTCCTAACTAAATCACTAACATAAGTATCCAAGTGATAATAATTTAAGTATATGATTCTAATTTCTAAACTAAATTAATTAGCTAGTATGAGATTAACCATTCAAAAGAAAAGCTCGAATGTTCTATATTGAAATTTACGGAATCATTGTCACAGTACACGAATAGGAAACGCAACACCAATATTTTCTTTCACACAAAAGTTATCTCTTTGTAAATTTAGAAAAGAGGAACACGATGAAAAGTGATGGAGTTGTTATTTTCTTCAATGATGTTCTCAATTTGGACAAAATCTAATGGTAAGAAACATGTCTGGAACATGTTTGGTGTTAAAGATTGGCTCGTCCTTCCTTTGTCCACTATGTGTATTAATAGTTTCTTTATATTCAACTTTACTTTACTCATTAATGGTTAAAATATTGCATCAATTTGTCTCCCATTTTAATAGCATTAGTACAATCTCCCACCAAGCACAGTTACTTCAACCATAGAGTTATTTATAGGAAGTGGATTTCATAATTTGTTGCGATGCTTTCTATTATTTTCCTACCGCTCTTGAGTTTCTGAAATGCGATTTTTTACTATTTGTATCTACAGATATATATGCTGTTCAAGCTTGATAGTGGATACATGCATCATCTATAAATTATCTCAGTAAAAATATGATGACGTTGAGTCCTGATGAATTACTTTTATTTGATGGACCATATTTGGTACTTCTGAGTTCTATCATCTATACAAATAATAATAATAATAATAATAATAATAATAATAATAATAATAATAATAATAATAATAATAATAATAATAATAATAATAATAATAATAATAATAATAATAATAATAATAATAATAATAATAATATTGGAGCTAATACACAAATGTTAGAAATCACTTATTTATAATATTGCATGTTGTTATTGTTTTTTTATTTTATATATTTTTCAACATTGCTTGTTGTTTTAAAAAAAAAGCATTATATGAGAAATCAAGACATGCAAGTTACTATATAATATTATTAGAATGCCTCACATTGGTTGGGTACTTAAGTAATGTATCTTTATAAATGTGGTATCTCTCCACATATGAGTTAACTTGATTGTGAGTTAGACCCACAAATACTAAAATAGTGTTAGAGCTATTGATCCAATTGTCGATTGTTTGTTAGCTTGTAATATATAGTTTTTAATAGTGTGATAGTGTATTATTATGGAATTTTCAATCTATTACTAATATTATTCTCGTAACATATGTTAATAATAATTTTGTTATCAATTTGATCATATGATTCCTGATTGTTATGGATTTTACGTCTGTTATGTTGACGTTGAAAGTATTTTTTCACTATATCTCATATAAAAAAAAAGTATTTTTCCACTTTATGTATTGTATCTTCTCTTAATTAGCATCACAGGCTGTTAAAAGAGTTTTTCAGCAGGCCTGAATTGGGCCTCAGGACCAGGCTTACTAATGCATGTAAACATATTATTTTGAAAAGCTTGAAAATAATCTGAAGGATGGCTCGACAAAAATCCAAGGATGGCTCGAATCCAAACTTATTTATAAATACTTCAAGTGGAACAGATACCTAATTTTAAACTCTCGAACTACACGGGAACTACGGAGGTACCCGCGCTTAAAGCGCGATATTAATATTTTAATAAGAACAGTTTTGTAACTTTATGATATATTACTTTTCTGAACAAATATGTAATAATTGACATATTTAAATATAGTGTTTTATCTTTTGAAAAAGTTTATAATGGTTTATTGGATTATCAAGAAGTTTTTGTATTTGCATATATAGAGAAAGATTTATCTTACTAAAGATAAATAATACTCTCAATGTAAAATATTAATAGAGTCTTTAAAATAAACAAGTAAAATGTAGTAAACAGATATAGAGATTCAATATTATAATGTACTATCTCAATTACAAAATAAAGATGAGATTAATGCAAAGTTGGATTTCAAGTAGCGGTTAATACAAACATACTAAATTTTAGAGACATTTAAAAAGAGAAAATTAAACGGCCAACACCCTATTCTTTACATTTGAGTGCCTGAGCTTTCACCTTGTTGCTTCATTACATGGTTTATGTAATAACACCCAGCAAATTCAGACCCGTAAATATATAAAGTGTTTTAAGAAATTTTACTTTAACATCATACAAAACTTGATTTTATATACATAATTACATCTTACATAGCTTGGTGATGCTCCAGTCTTTCGAACTCTGGTTTTATGAAGATCTTCGAAGAGTCCAAGGTATTTTTCCAGACATGGTGCACCTATGGATATTTAGAATTTTAGGTGGATTTATTGATTACCTTATGATGATTATATCAGAAAAAGCTTATGTTACATACCTTCATATTCTCCAACCCTCATAAACCACATTACACAAAACACAGGTTCGGATTTGTATATGAGATGGCACCCGTTTGATTGCCATATAGACATGAATTGAGAAGCGTAGTTGTCTTTGACATGACAGTTCACAGTCTCATTCCTACATGTTTATCAAATTAATAAAAATCTTAACAGTAATAACTTTAAAATGTAACTGTCCTAAAGGTAGAGTAAATATCTTTTACCTGCCATTCAACAGCATGAGAACAACTTCATAACTATTAGTGGCACTCGCATGTCTTCTTTTATCTTTCACATCCATTTGATCGACGTAGTTTGGTTTGTAATTCATATTAAATGTTAGGTTTGCATATACACAAATAATTTCACATATGATCGACGTAGTGGAATCGTGAAGATTATCATCTTAACTGAGTATAAATCAAGTTTGTTATTGCAATATGGTTTCGCTCTTCTTCTTTTACCTGTTTATTGAAATCATATCTTTCTGAACTGGTCTAGATGATAAGATATACTCCATAATTTAGTTACACAATTAAGATTTGGATGAGTAGAAATGGAACTAAGAGTAGATGCATTGGTTTAATGGTGATCATATGTTTTCATCACACGATTCACACCAAAGAGAATTGGATCTCATCTCAATCTATATTTCCATATTGACAAAAAAAAACTTATAAGAAGACAAACCGTTGATGTAAGATTTGGGATAATGTATGTCGATTAAGAGAATAGATCATCTCATGACCAAGTTGCTTTTAGTGTTTAGGTTGTATAGCATTCACCTCATGACCAAGGTTGCTTATTATATAGTGTTTAGATTGTATTGCGCGTACATATTCTAACTGAATCTAGAACATATGCTCAAATCATATTTGTTTTGACACATCTTCAATCGTAATTGATAAGATATAGGCATTAGATGCAAGTACTCTAAAACACAAAATTTATTGAATTATGTTGCGTTTTTTTCCCACATGTTTTTCGTGTGAATACCATCCACCCAGAAAACAAACCATTAGTCATTAAAACACTCAAAAAGTTTATCATCAAATCAAAGAAAGTGTATTTAACAACATTCATACTCCGATACTCGATTGGGGGTTGGACTTTTGCTATTCCGGTAGTCCACTCGAGCTCTCTTCCGAACTACGCTTCTTAACCTGAGAAGGAAGATGTTTAGTAACAATATTCATAATCCCATGTACCACATAAAACACTAAACAATCATTGTGTTACATTAGGTAAAGCAACTTACTTTAGGATGATCACATATCTTTATATAACTCATCTTCCACTC
>NC_025689.1:18827763-18829749 GCF_000633955.1 Camelina sativa
ATCAAAGAAAGTGTATTTAACAACATTCATACTCCGATACTCGATTGGGGGTTGGACTTTTGCTATTCCGGTAGTCCACTCGAGCTCTCTTCCGAACTACGCTTCTTAACCTGAGAAGGAAGATGTTTAGTAACAATATTCATAATCCCATGTACCACATAAAACACTAAACAATCATTGTGTTACATTAGGTAAAGCAACTTACTTTAGGATGATCACATATCTTTATATAACTCATCTTCCACTCTGCTTTAACTCATTCTCAACCTCCTCCGCATCATCAATATTTTCCCCCCTCTTCTTAGCGAATTCATGTTCAATGTACTTTACCCTAAAAAATCAAAACAACCGTTAAAACACTTGCAAAGGCAGCTCAGTCTAGTTAATTAGGTTAAATTTTTAAATATGGAGAGACTTGCTTACATGTTGGGATCTTCAATCAAAAGAGCAGTCTCTTGACCAAAAGTATCTTGCAACACAAGCTCCTCTTTCTCTGCTTCAGCTTCGGCTTCTTCCACTGGTTTCACTTGCTTTCTCCACTGGTTTCACTTTTCTGATGCTATACTGCACCGCCGTTGTTGTCAAGTTAAAAAAAAACTTTGGTCCCCTTCACAAATAAAAATCAGCACCCAAAGTTCTTTCAATCCTAATATAAAGATATAGACATAACAATAGAAAAAAGAAAAAGGTAAAGCTTTAAGAACTTTCAATCAGAAAGCTCATTTACATTTGTATCGTATGAACAAAAAAATACGATTAAATAATGGGTATTTTTGATAACTTTTCTTTTTTTCGTAAATGATCAATTACTACTTCTCATAAGAAAATAATAAAGCATATATGACTAAGTAACTCACGCACATACGCAACCAAAATGTATACATGCTCTTCGATTGCTTTTGTTGGTTTAAAGAACGATACAATTAAAATCTTAATAACAAATTACATAAAAAGATAAAATGTGGTAAAACATAATTTGGTTTAGGGACTTAAAGTTAATCTTTGTCCTACTATACTTCACTCTACTACTATATACTTCTCAAAACCCACTTATAAACATCAAACAAACCCGTTTTTTTACGATTTAATGTATATCACTTACATGAGATAACAAATAAACTCAAAAATCAAAATGCAATCTTGGTTTCAAGAAATAGTGAAATCAAATTAAAAAAATATATACCTTGACGATCTTTCCTGGCCTGACCTTTTCTCCTACAACTATTATCTCATAGATGAGCTTCATATCTTCCCGTCCATCTATGTCTGCATATCAATCAATCAAATAATATTACATTAGTAACTTTTGCACTTAAACTAATAGTAATAATAACCTTCAAGTCTTTGACCAAAGGTCAAATAACACAAAATAGTTTAATTAATTAATTCCTTAATCACAACAAAACTGCCTTGGATTCTTCTTGTCATAATAGAAAGAACTTACCGAGTAACACCTCGGTAAATCGAAGTCCTTTGTCCAAACGTATCAGCGATCTTCTTGTTAGAACAATCCTAAAGAATCAAAACAACCGTTAAAACACTTGCAAAGGCAGCTCACTCTAGTAAATTAGATTAAATTTTTAAATGGAGAGAGATTTCCTTACATGTTGGGATCTTCAATCAAAAGAGCAGTCTCTTGAGCAAAAGTATCTTGCAACACAAGCTCCTCTTTCTCTGCTTCAGCTTCGGCTTTTTCCACTGGTTTCACTTGCTTTCTCTACTGGTTTCACTTTTCTAATGCTATATTGCGTCGCCGTTGTTGTCAAGTTAAAAAAAAAACTTTGGCTCCCCTTCACAAATACAAATCACCACCCAAAGTTCTATCAATCATAATATAAAGATATAGACATATCAATAGAAAAAAAGAAAAAGGTAAAGCTTTAAAAACTTTCAATCAGAAAGCTTTTTTTGGGATTTGTTTAATAGCAAAACTAAGAAAAAAAACTAGCGGAGAATATCTCTTTCTCTCGATGCGTCTTTAGGTTT
>NC_025689.1:18829809-18843763 GCF_000633955.1 Camelina sativa
AAAAAAAAAAAAAAAAAAAAAGAAAGCTTATTTACATTTGTATCGTATGAACAAAAAATTAAGATTTAATAATGGGTATTTTTGATAACTTTTCTTTTGTGTAAATCATCAATTACTACTTCTCATAAGAAAATAATAAAGCATATACGACTAAGTAACTCACGCACATACGAAACCAAAATATTTACATGTTATTTTATTGCTTTTGTTGGTTTAAAGAACGATACAACTGAGGTAAAAAAAAAAGAATGATACAATTAAAATCTTAATTACAAATTACATAAAAAGATAAAATGTGGTAAAACATAATTTGGTTTAGGGACTTAAAGTTAATCTTTGTCCTACTATACTTCACTCTACTACTATATACTTCTCAAAACCCACTTATAAACATCAAACAAACCCCGTTTTTACGATCTAATGTATATCACTTACATGAGATAACAAATAAACTCAAAAATCAAAATGCAATCTTGGTTTCAAGAAATAGTGAAATCAAATAAAAATATATATTGTCGGCCAGCACAAGCGCCTCATGCTCCGATGTGATCTTCAAGATGTCGAGAAGCTGGTCAGGATAAAACTTCTCATCTGTGCATAGGTGCTTGTATATCACATCTCCTACACTTGCTTTCCCACTCTGTCCACAACAACACCGATTTGGTTTCAACACTTTCTATATTAGTCGCAATAATAGTTATCTTTTTATATTTCCCCTAATCATATATGTGTATATATACCTTTGGAAGAGTGGTAAGATAAGAATCAGGAATAGCCATGTCATTAAGAGTAGAATCGTTAATGGCCAATGCTGCTTTATGTATCTGACTGGCACAATCGCGTTTGTGACGCAAATGCTTTCTTTCTTCTTCCGATAAACCTTCAGCAGGAACACATGGCACCGGAAGCCACAATTTCTCATCTTTCCGTTGAACCACCACTTTCCTAAACGTTCCTGTATATCTACCACCACCACTCGAGTTCATAGATGAGCTTCCTCTTTCAACGTACCAGAACTCATTATCTGTGAAACTATCCAATATTTCCTACAAAGCCAAACCAATCATGTTGGCAATCTTGAATCTTGGTTATATAATCTGTCTAATTCAAGTCTTTTACTTACCATTAGCATGTTATCGAGCTTTCTCAAAGCGGGAAGACTCATGAGAATATCAGATCGTAGCTTTTTTCTGTTATCTAGAATTTAAACAACAAAATACCGAGGTTTTAGTGTATGATCTGTTGTCAAAATTAAGATAGTCTTGATGAAGTCATATCTTTGACTTCTTACCTCAACATTAGTACCAAGAGAGCCTTAGAATGTTGTCGATCTTGCTTTGTTTTAACAGCTGCAAGGAAGAAACCAGATTGTCTCTCTCCGTCTCTTCTTCATTAAGCCAACCTTGAAATATCCTTTCTAAGAAATTCTTTATCTTCCTGTAAATCTCCGGGTTCTTGATTTCTCCCACATATTTCTTGAACTCGTCGCTGAAGCAAAGCTGTTTCACATGCGTAAAGTCAAGTCTCAAAGAATGAGAATGAACCAAAAGAACACAAATCAAATAATTACCTTCCATTTTGAATTGTCAAGCTGGTTAAACTCAATGTTCGCACAAGCAATAGCCTGCGCTAATGACTCGTCTTCTCCGGCACTATGGAAACAGCCACGTTCCTTTGCGTCTTTTACCAGATTCCTCCACACAGATTTACTATTCATCAAAGTTGCCTCATTTCCAAGTATCCATAAACAGAACCTATAGAAAAACACAAATAATAATATAGACACATTCACTTGCAATAACCAAAGAAATGAGATATGCCAAAATTACCTTGCTCGAGTGAGTAATACATTTGCTCTTCGGCGGTCTGCAAGGAATCCAACCCTTCCAACACCGTTGGACCTAACAGTTGAAACTATTATAATATCCTCTTCGCCACCTTGAAACGCATCCACAGTGCGAACCCTCACAGAGAAGAGTCCACCTGCATCACCTCTACATGTTTCATGAATCTTTTCTTGGATTGCACTTACTTGAGCCTTATAAGGGGAAATAACACCAACGTTTATGCGTATTTTTGTTTTCTCTGAAACTGCATTTAATAAACAAAAAAAAAACTGTTTCATTGTACCAAAACCAAAGAGAGACGAACTTTTTTATAGACTTCAAATAGACATAAAACAATTCATCTCTCGCTTCCACAACTCTTTCTTCTCTGTACTCAATGGTTGTAACCTTAAACTCTGTCCAAACACAGTCGCTGCAACAACACAACAGATACACGCTACACTATAAATACTCTGTTTCAAAAACAGAGCATATATGAGAGGAGTAGGAGAAGAAGAAGACAAACCATAAAGATTGGTTTATGGAATTTGAGACAGTAACAGCTGTACAAACTCCTTTCCCACTTCCTGACATATCTTCACCAAGCAATAGCTTCGCAAATCTTTCTCTCATCATCTCTAGTTCTGCACTACAAAACCCGATTTAACTATAATGTGAAAAGAACAAAGGTACAATCTTAATGAAACTTACCTGGCCTGACCTTCTCTCCTACAACTATTATCCCATAGATGAGCTTCATATCTTCCCGTCCATCTATGTCTGCATATCAATCAATCAAATAATATTACATTAGTACTTTTGCACTTAAACTAATAGTAATAATAACCTTCAAGTCTTTGACCAAATGTCAAATAACACAAAATAGTTTAATTAATTAATTCCTTAATCACAACAAAACTGCCTTGGATTCTTCTTGTCATAATAGAATGAACTTACCGAGTAACACCTCTGTAAATCGAAGTCCTTTGTCCAAACGTATCAGTGATTTTCTTGTTAGAACAATCCGATGTTTCAACAGCCACGATTGGCTTCTCTTTCTTAGATTCTGTCTTCTCGTTGTTGTTGTTGTTTCTCTCACCACCACCACGGTAATGATGATTAGTAATCTCATTATCATTACGATGCTGATTAGTACTGTTGTTAACGTTAACCGCAAGTGACAAAGCTCCGCCAGTGGTGTTGGTGTTATTAGATCCACTGTGAAACCCTAAGTCCGGTCCGGACCGGTCCGGAAGAAGATTCAACAACGTGACCCAAATACTCTCTAGCGAGATGAGTCATCGACTTCAGAACCGGAGTTTGTAGAGAAAGCGGTTTGAAAACCGGCCATGGTTTTGAAATCGTGGTGATCGGAATAGAAGCCGGTTTGGTTGTGGTTGTGGTTGTGGTTGTGACGTGGATCGTAGATTTTAGTGAGGGAAGAGTCTTGTGTTTCGGTTTGACTGTTGTCTGAGTAACGAACCATCGAAGAAGAATTACCGAGAAAATCTTCGAGCTTAAGGATGTGACTCTAAGAATGAGACTGCAGGTCTACGAACGTTGTTAAGATTGTTGAATCCGCCATTGAAGCTGCTGCTGCTAACTGAGCTTCTTCTTTGAAAAACTCTTGTGGCTTCTGATTCGTCCAACCTATATATATATAAAAGTTGATGGATTTAGAATTTTAGATACGTATGTTACGATGAAGGAATAACAATGCTGATAAACGATACAAAGCCGAGAAAAAAAATAAAACCCTAAAAGTAAAACCCTATAAATAAAACCCTATTTTTTTTTTGTCTCTTTGTTGCGTTATGGTGAAAACAAACAATATGATTGTATTTATAGTTGTAAATGACCTATCTTTTTAGGGTTTCTAGTAAGAAGGTGTATTGTCGTCGGGTTTTTTTCCCTGCAGAAGCCCATTAATTTTTAGATTAACGTCGATCTACAATCTAAGCCCATTAATTATATCAAATTTGTAGAATTTGTAGTATAAAACAGAACCTTAGTTGTAAAAAGGGTGTTTTCCGGGAAATTTAGGGATTAAATTAGCAAATTCTATTTGTGCAATTAACTTTTTATGCAATTAGATTATTTCTAAACCAATTTTTGATTTATTTTTAATGCGAAAATAGGTAATTTTACGTCCAGGGGCAAAATATTTTAACGTAAAGGGCAATTTCATTAATGGTATAATGGTAAAATTTTGCTGAGATTGAATGTGGGACGTTTTCACTTCTCGTTTAATATAATTGATATGGTAAAATCGGATTGGAAGTCAAGCCAGATTAATGTTTTGAAACATGACACAGTTTGTTAAAACAGAAATTTTTAAAAATATGTATGTAACATAATAATTTTTGCCTAATAAGAAAATTCATAAGCTACAGAAAAAATCTTGCAACTATAACTAAGCACTAATCATTTTTTTTTTTTTGATCAAAACTAAAGCACTAATCATAAGGCCCATATTTCTCGGAGAAACAAGTAAATAAAAACAAAAGACATGAAAAATGGGAGAAAAAAATATATTTTCTTAATGATTAAATAAAGTGTAAAAATTGTTTGGAAAATATGTATGCCAAGTCAGGGCCATCTTCTTAGATATACACAGTATTGATTACTTTCATTGCTGGTTGGGTGCAAATTTATGTATTGGTTGTACTTGTAACATTTGTATTATTGGTAGTAGGAGTAGCCACAAATCGGATAGTTTGAATTTTTGGGTATCTAGATCCGGATCTCTGAAACAACATGGATTCAGATTTGCCAATATTAATAGATATTTGCGGTCGAATATCGAATTCATAATATTAATAAAATAAGACTAAAATAGTTTTTATTAAGTGGGATATGTCCTCTTGTGTAATTAGTCTATACTTGTGTATTAGTTTGGTTAATTACCTTATATGTATTTAGGTCAAGGATGTGTACATGTATATAAGGTTGTGGCCTTACCACGTTATGAATAAGAAAACCTATACCTCAATACTAGGTTTTTGACATGGTATTAGAGCTTAACCTAAATTTTTAGGCTATACGATCCTCTGTGCTTCCTCTGTTTTTCTTTGATCTCTTTCCTTGACCTTAGTATTTTCGATCTACTCTCATCGATATACTTTTCTGATGTCGGGTATACTTTCTGGCACTGATGTCACGGATGACTCCTCGACCGTGAAAGAGACACGAACACGAACTGAAACAACTCGACGTCGGATCGATCCCTATGATCTGTCCTCCGGTGATAATCCCGGTTCTGTCATCTCCCAACCACAGCTCAGTGGTTCTAACTACGATGAGTGGGCGATGAATCTACCCCTTGCTTTGCGAGCAAGGAAGAAATTTGGCTTTTGCGGATGGATCTATCCTCAAACCAACTGATGACTCTGAAGATATTGAAGATTGGTGGGCCAATAACACGATGGTTGTTTCTTGGATTCGGCTGACGGTGGCTCCGGATCAGAGTAGCTCACTTTCTCACCATGAGATTGCTCATGACCTGTGGATGCACATACAAAAGCGTTTCTCGGTCAAGAATGGACAACGTGTTCAACGGATCAAAACTAAACTTGCAAATTGCCATCAACGGGGTCTAGCGGTTGAAGCATATTATGGGAAACTCACTAAACTTTGGACAAGTTTGGCCGATTTCCAGCAAGCTAAGACCGTTGAGGAGATAGCTAAAGAACGAGAAGAAGACAAACTTCATCAATTTTTTATGGGGCTTGATGAGAATTTATGGAGCGGTTAAATCCTCTCTACTTTCCAGAGATCCTCTTCCCTCTCTCGATGAAGCTTACCAAGTTGTGGCTCAGGACGAAGAATCTAAGAGAGCTGGTCGTATGATGGAAGAGCGCCATGATGGGGTTAGTTTCACGGTTCATACGACTTCTCGCCCACGGCAACATGTTGAACTAAAGGATCCTAATGCCGTATGCACGAGTTGTGGGAGAAGTGGTCACCTGGCTGAAAATTGTTTTCGGAAAATTGGATATCCTTGGTGGTGGGGAGACCGTCCGTGATCCAAGCCTATGACACAACAGAGTGCTTCGAGTAATGATCGTCGCAACTCTTTTGTTTCCTCACAGTCTTCTACCACTGAACCTGCTCGGGTGAATCAGATCACGACATCCAAACCTGCTGTTGCTGCTCATACTTTTCTCACTGATGCCGACAGAGTTGGTTTTAGTGGTTTGAGTGACCAGGATTGGAAAACACTACGGGCTGTTCTTAACAAACATAAAGGTGATTCTCATGAGCGTCTCTCGGGTAAGTTCTTTATTGAATCTTGAATTATTGATACTGGTGCTTCGAATCATATGACCGGTAATGTGGATTTTCTGTTGGATGTGCGGGATATGGCTCCCATGTTCATTAAACTGCCGGATGGTCGACTTACCGTGACTACACGGACAGACAGTGTTCGTTTAGGCTCTCAACTGCGGTTAAATTACGTTTTTTTCGTTGATGAATTGCAATGTCATCTTATCTCCGTCTCGCAGTTAAGCAAAGATAGTGGTTGTCTGTTTCAGCTGTCTGATAAGATTTGTGTTATCCATGACCGCATCACACAGATGGTGATTGGAGCGCGTGAGGAGCAACATGGACTTTACTTCTTTCGAGGTCTGGAGGTCGCGCGTACGGCACAGTCTATGGAGAAGCAGTCTAGTGATGTGTGGCATCGGCGATTAGGTAATCCTGCCTCTAAAGCGATGGAGTTGTTGCGGTTGTCGGATTCTAGTATTAGTAGTGGTTTTGATTTTAAGTCTTGCGATGTTTGTATTCGTGCAAAACAATCTCGTGATCCTTTTCCGTTAAGCATTAATAAAACAACAGAGAGTTTTCAGTTAATTCATTGTGACTTATGGGGTCCCAATCGGACTACCTCCATTTGTGGTTCTCGCTATTTCCTCACCATCCTTGATGATTACTCTCGAGCTTTATGGATTTATTTGTTGCCGAATAAAACAGAGGCACCCACTACTCTTCGGAATTTTATCTCTCTTGTCGAGCGACAATTTGACCGCAAGGTTAAGACCATTAGGAGCGACAATGGTTCTGAATTTCTCTGTCTCACCAATTATTTCCAGGATAACGACATTATTCATGAGACATCATGTGTTGGAACCCTTCAACAGAACGGTCGTGTTGCACGTAAACATCGACATATTTTGAACGTTGCTCGGGCTCTTCATTTTCAAGCTCACCTACCGGTTGAATTTTGGAGCCTTTGTGTCTTGACAGCAGGTTATTTGATCAACCACACTCCTAATCCTGTTCTTAAAGGGAAAAGTCCATTCAAGGTTTTGTATAATCGCTCTCCACCGCTTACTCACTTACGTATTTTTGGTTGTCTCTGTTATGTGCATAATCAAAACCATGGTGGTGATAAGTTTGCATCACGGAGTAATCGTTCGGTTTTTATTGGTTATCCTTTCGGGAAGAAAGGTTGGAAGGTTTACAACCTAGACACTGGAATCATTTCGACATCTCGAGATGTTGTGTTTCTCGAGCACGAGTTCCCGTTTTCTACACTGCAACGAACTGGTTCATCCTCGTCTTCGCCACCATTGTCACTCCCGGCAACTATTGAGGATGATTGTTTTGAATTTGCTCATGTCCCTCTATCTCCGTCTGTTCCTTCTCTTTTTGCTCCAACTGAAAATATCAGTCCATCTCCGGTTGTTGATCAGTCTTTGCCGTTTTCCCCGATCGTGACTCCTCCTTCTGCCTCTGTTGAATCTGTTTCACCGGTCCTTGCTTCTATCATACCGGATGAGGATGATACGTCTACTATCCTCTCGGTTGACTCTGTTTCGGAAACAGAGGAACAATCTCTTGATGTTTCTGACATACAAATGGGAAGAGGTTGTCGAGCTAAGGTACGCAGTACTCGACTTCATGATTATGTTACCAACACTACTCATGTTGGCTCCAATAGTGATTTTGTGGATTTTACATGGTATCCTATTGATGATTATGTTGATTGTTCTCGGTTTTCTGATTCTCATCGCGCCTTTCTTGCTGCAATTACTGAAGGTGTTATTCTCAAAACATATGCTGAAGCTTTTGAGAATGAACATTGGCGTGAGGCTGTTCGTGGTGAGATTGAAGCCCTTGAAGAGAATGGTACATTCACGGTTGAGACATTGCCTGAAGGGAAGAAGGCTTTTGGCTATAAATGGGTGTTTACGTTGAAGTATCACTCTGATGGGTCTCTTGAGCATTACAAAGCTCGTTTGGTGGTTCTTGGTAATCATCAAATTGAGGGACTCGACTATGACGAGACTTTTGCTCTGGTCTGTAAGATGGTTACTGTGAGATCATTTCTTGAGGTCTCGGTTTCTCGTAATTGGGAGGTTCATCAGATGGATGTCCATAATGCATTTTTGCATGGGGATTTGATGGAAGAGGTGTTTATTCGCTTACCTCCGGGTTTTCAGACGAATGACAAGACTCAAGTGTGTCGTTTACATAAGTCTCTCTACGGTCTTAAACAGGCTCCGCGCTGATGGTTTGCGAAGCTCTCGTGTGCTCTTCTTGAATACGGGTTCACGCAATCTATCAAGGATTATTCTTTGTTTACTGTGGTTGATGATACTGGTCTCATTCGTCTTCATGTGCTGGTGTATGTTGACGATTTGATTGTGTCTGGTAGTTCGGTGGCTCTTATCCAAGAATTCAAAGATTACATGAGTTCCTGTTTTCGTATGAAGGATCTCGGGATCTCGAAATATTTTTTGGGGATTGAAGTTGCTAGAAACGCCTCTGGCATGTACTTGTGTCAGCGCAAGTATACACTTGACATAATCTCGGAGCTGGGTCTACTTGGAGCTAAGCCGGTTTCTCATCCACTCGAACAGAATCATAAGTTGCAACATGCGGTTGGTAATCTTCTCCCAAATCCTTCTCGTTATCGTTGTTTGGTTGGTCGGTTGATCTATCTTGGTGTCACGCGTCCAGAACTTTCTTATGCGATACACATTCTATCCCAATTTATGAATGCACCACGTACGGAGCATTGGGATGCGGCGATACGAACGGTATGTTATCTTAAGGGTCGCCCGGGACAGGGTATTTTCTTGCGTGCGGACTCGGACCTATGTTTGGTTGCTTGGTGTGATGCGGATTATGCTAAGTGACCTCGTACTAGTCGTTCCCTCACGGCCTGGTTTATACAGTTAGGTGGCTCTCCTATCTCTTGGAAGACACGCAAACAGGATACAATATCCAGATCTTCAACTGAGGCGGAGTATCGTGCCATGGCGGATAGCCGGATACAATTAGTGAAGTTCTCTGGTTGCGTGAGTTGCTTAAGTCTCTTGGGGTTGATTGCTCGTATCCTATTCCTCTTCATTGTGACAACCAGTTTGCTATACATTTGAGTCGCAACCCGATTTTTCATGAACGGACGAAGCATGTTCAAAAGGATTGTCATTTTATCAAAGATGAGATAGTTCGTGGTGTTGTGGCTCCTCTGCATGTCCCGACGAAATTGCAGTTGGCGGATATTCTAACTACGGCTCTCGGTGGTACGGAGTTTGAAGCTTTTCTCCGCAAGTTGGGTATTTGTGATCTCCATACTCCAACTTAAAGGGGGGGGTATTAAGTGGGATATGTCCTCTTGTGTAATTAGTCTATACTTATGTATTAGTTTGGTAATTACCTTATATGTATTTAGGTCAAGGATGTGTACATGTATATAAGGTTGTGGCCTTACCACGTTATGAATAAGAAAACCTTTACCCCAATACTAGGTTTTTGACAGTTTTAAACTTTAAAAAAAAAAAAGAACAAAATCCAATAGAAAATACCTGAAAATGTACCAAGGCATATTTATAGTAAACAATTAAACTATTTATTATGAAAAACACGTAAATATGATACAAATAATTTATATAAATTTGCATATATAAAATACATCCGGATTAGATTTGGAAAATTTAATTAAATTCAAATGTTTGGATTTAAAAGTTCAGATTAGATTGGATCGGATTTGGATCACGGATACCCGGATATTATTATTATTTTTTTTTTTTGACGATACCCGGATATTATTATACTCAAGAAGATCAGTTATGTTTTTCTTTACATGACTATAGTTTTTAAAAGATTTCAGAACTAAAAATAAAATTTTCTTCTTATAAGAAAAATGAAAATAAAAAGATTGGTTAGAGACAAAGGAGACAGGTCCTTGCTTACCGAGAAGAGGACACGTCAAGCTGGTGATGGTACTGTCAAAGACAAAACAACTCAATTATTAAGCATACATTAATTATTACTGGTAGCCTAAATCTCTACTTTGTTACCTTAATTTAAAAAATCATTTAACTAATCCAAGTGGGTATTGCTTCTTTTTGTAGAGCGCATGAATCTTAATTGAGTGCCCACCACAGGGGACAAGCAGTGAGCTGTAAGGAACTCTGGTGGGTTTTGCATTATTTTCCATTTACCACATGTCTTGTACAAATAGTATAACTTTGGACCCTCTTTTAGAACTCGCCAGACACTATTTGGACGGTTGGGGTGGATCTAACGTCTAACAAGAAAATTAGAAATTAAACGGGGATTAATTTTAGAGTTATTTTATTAAATTAATAATAAAATAAAATATATAATTCTAAATATATATATATATATATTTATATAATTTTATTTATGTTAAAAGAAAAACATCAAATAAAATATAAAACTATAGTATTGTCTCTAAAATATAGTAAACACATAAAAAACATAATTTTAAAATAAAAATTTATAATTTTTATTAAAAGTTTGTACAATAGTTATTGTAAAACATCACACACTCTTAATTTAAATGTCTAAATAACAAAAAAAATATTTAATTTATATTTAGCTTCAAAAATAATCAGTATACAAAAAAGTAAGTGGAAAGAAATTGGATTAGACAAATTAAAATCAAATTAGACAAGCATAATTACATAATCGATGCTAGGCGGGAATTAGTCATTAATTGAGGTGCAGAAGGTAGGCCTAGCGATTTTACGGGGTGTAATCGGTGCTAGATGGAGATTTTTAAAACATGGACTTTGAGTAATTGTATTACTTATCAACAGAATTAATTAATATGGTATTATTGTAGTGTACTGTACTTTTGAGTCCAAATTATTGGTTTTTTGCCCTAAATGAATGAGTAACAAATAGAAATGTCCCATTTCCGCTTTCGCCAATACTAATGCGAAAATTGGGGTAGATTTCGTGATTTGAGAGATCATAATAATATGGTTAACGTCCAAAATTTGAGTGAAAATGTTAGTTCTTCAATTTTTATTATTTTCCTTCCTCCAAATTTTACTAATGGGGATCGCTAGTGGTGTTGGTACAAAACAAAACTGTTGTGGTGACCCTAGTACTTTTTTTTATGAACTAGAAGAATCATCAATGCTAAAAAAATCAACATTAGTACCACATGAAATAAGAAAATATATTTTTTTTGAATGAATGTTAAATTTAGCAGACACCCCCTCAGCTTTCTGACCACATTAGCATACGTCTGTTGACCTAGAATGTTTGCATATGTAATGTCCGTGTCCCAAAGAAAAGTGAAAGAACCAATCAATTTATGTGAAATCATGAAATTATCCGGTTTGGTTTAAGTTAATCCAGTTTAGAGCCGGTTTTGGGAAACCCTAAGTGATGTATTTATAATGATATGGACGCTTCTTCTCTCTGTTTGGTCGTGGATGTTATTCAATACTTGTGTTGAGAGAAAAAAAAAGAGATAGAGAGAGAGGAGAGAGCCTGTTGTGGTGTGAAGGAGATTAAAGGAGAAGGAGCAGAATCGTTAGGGTTTGGGAAGAAACAGTTTCGATATATCAAATCATTGTCAAAGGTAACGAAATTTGGTCGATTTGTTCTCAAGTCTTTCATCGTCATTCCCTTTTTTACAGAAGTGGATTTAGATTAAAACTCGATGAGTTATTGGCAGTTTGTGAGACACGTTTTCTCATACACGAATTGGGACCATCGGGAATTGTAACTGAGATCGTGGTCTCGTATCGTTTCTGATCGGCACGAAATTTAGTGGAAAGCTTTGTGACGTCTCGGACTAGCTTTTCACCAGAGGGATTTGATAGTTAACGGTTGGTTTTTATTTTAGGGTTTCGTCTTTAAGATTGTTCTTTTCTGATGTTTATGTCCACTTTGCTTTAAAGTTGTTTTTGGTTGTGTTACTTGTTGTAGGACGTTTCTGGACTGTTTCAGACGCAAGGAGAATTTCTCCTGGTTGTATTTGTTGTTAGAATCAGCTTGATAAGGTGATGCGTGACCATGAGCTTATCTGGGTGATTGGGTTGTATGACTTGTTTCGTGTGATGATATGTAGGTGTGGTGAATGTATTATTGGGTGAATTGTGCAATGACTGGTTTGTTATGTTTTATTTGTGGTTTTACTCTCAATTTGCTTGTGTGTATAGCTTGTAGATGGGAGGATCGTCTCACTGGGTATTTCTGGTAATACTCACGTATCTCATTGTGTTTGTGGTATAGGTAATGTGTAGCGTGGAATCATGGCGATGAGGAGGAGGATGATTTAGGGTCTTGTTTGTGTGTTGTTGGTTATATTGTTTATGTTGGAACCTTGGATAGAGTTATGCTAGGTTGTTGGATAGGATGGTTAGGAGTGTTATTGTATTGATGTGTATTGGTTTTGTATTATTGGTATGTTTCCGCTGTGCCTAATGGTTATTGCTGGTTTAATGATGAGTTGTGGTTTGGGTTGGTTAATTAAGTAGTATGGAATGCTTAATTATGTATTGTATTTATTATAAAAAAAAAACGTGTCGGGTTGTTTCAGTTTGGTATCAGAGCCTTTACTGTTCTTGGATGGTTTAGAGTGGTTTAAGGATATTTAATTGGTTGAATTATTTTCCTATTGTTGGATGCATGATGTTGTGTGATGAAATTGATTATGAGTAGTTAGTCAATTTTCATGTGGTATGCAGTCCTAGTATCATCCTCTTCGAGCCTTCAATGAGATTCCACGGTAAGTTGTTTTNATAGGTAATGTGTAGCGTGGAATCATGGCGATGAGGAGGAGGATGATTTAGGGTCTTGTTTGTGTGTTGTTGGTTATATTGTTTATGTTGGAACCTTGGATAGAGTTATGCTAGGTTGTTGGATAGGATGGTTAGGAGTGTTATTGTATTGATGTGTATTGGTTTTGTATTATTGGTATGTTTCCGCTGTGCCTAATGGTTATTGCTGGTTTAATGATGAGTTGTGGTTTGGGTTGGTTAATTAAGTAGTATGGAATGCTTAATTATGTATTGTATTTATTATAAAAAAAAAACGTGTCGGGTTGTTTCAGTTTGGTATCAGAGCCTTTACTGTTCTTGGATGGTTTAGAGTGGTTTAAGGATATTTAATTGGTTGAATTATTTTCCTATTGTTGGATGCATGATGTTGTGTGATGAAATTGATTATGAGTAGTTAGTCAATTTTCATGTGGTATGCAGTCCTAGTATCATCCTCTTCGAGCCTTCAATGAGATTCCACGGTAAGTTGTTTTATGTGTTGTTAGTTGTGTAGTGTTTTTAGCTTCTGTATGGGAGGTGCAGTTAGCTATTGACAAGTTGTTGGAAATTGGTGGATCACGCCGGTCTCAGGAAATACCGTTGGCAGTAATTTGTGAAAGTGGATGTGTTGGAAAGGGATTTCCGAGAAGTTAAGTTGGACACTTACTTTGTCCAAGGTGGCTGAAGTGCCACTGTTTAACAACATGACATGGTGTTCGGAGTACGAAATTTCCATGAAGCGGTGGTGTTGAGGATAGTTTCCTGAAATAGAACTTTCTATAAGTGGAAAGTTTCCATAAATGGATGGTTTCTAAAAATGGAAATTTTTTTGGGAAGTAGAACTTGTCCATTTTTTGGAAAGGCTGCGGGGGAACATCCAAAGTGGTTGAGATGTTTTGAGTGAGGCCTGGGGGTGGCCATGACTGTGATGATATTCTGGGAGAGATTATGGTGTTGGTAGGACATTGAGATGTTCTACGCGGATCACGGGGGTGGTCTCGGTTAGAGAAATGCTTATAGACGTTATGATCGTTTGCTAAAGGGACGGGGGGTCTTGAACAACTCATGAGGAGATGGGGGTTCTCCTGAGGG
>NC_025689.1:18843863-18863232 GCF_000633955.1 Camelina sativa
CTCTTAAGTCAGGTTCTTGGGCTTGTGAGGTCTGAAACCCTGGAGGGTGACACCATTGAGCCTGGAATCCTGGTTGTTGGTGCATGGGTACATAATGGAACATACTGCTTTGAAACATGTTTACTGACTCGAACTGACACTCGGTCGAGCACTAGCTCGAGTGGGTGGTCGAGTCGACTGGGAAGAGAGGTCTATTTGTATCCGGCTTCTGGCTCGATCAAGTGCTCGATCACGCACTCGGTCGAGTAGTGGTCAAGTTGATGGTCGAGCTGGTACCTGAAACTCAATCACAGACAAGCAGTAGAAGAAACAAGATCAGTAGCGAACAAGGGGATAAAAGAACTTAATCTTAGACTTCTATTGATCCTAATTGTCACAAAACACACTCAAATGGGCAACGGCGCCAAATTGAAACAAGATATATTTGTGGTATGGATGATGTATCTAAGTGATGGTGAAATATGAAATGAATGGATGGCATGGTGTTTCAATTACCCTTATGCAGTTGCAGTATAAGAGGTGTCAATCCAATCTGAAAGTTTGTGAACAATCAAGATGTGTATATGAGCCTAAGTTAAGCCAAGTATGCAAAGGATGTTTGTCACTAACAATCCTACTGATGAAATGTAAAGAGCAGAAAGTAAAGCTACTAGAACTAGATGCTAAAATATAAATGGAACAGAATGATTATGACTAATATGAAGCTAGAACAGAAATAGAAACTATGCTAATGAACTAATGCAAGACAAGTAATGAACATGACACTAAGAGAATGCAACACAAATGCAACTAGAATGAAACAAGAGATAAGACAGGACAACTACAAATCATAAACAAGAGTTATGGGGATGAACTCGAGCAAGCACTCGATCGAGTGTAGATCGAGTGCAGGGTCGAGCTGGACAAATCCGTGAAACAGAGCAATACAAAAAAAACAGAGCAATACACAAGCGAATCAAACAACGATCAAACAGCAGGATTAAGACTTAAAAATCAATAAACAAGGAAGGCCTTGAGGAGGGATTCATGGGCTGGACTAATGAATGAGGTCATCTAACTTGGTCAACAAATCTCAAGCAAACTTTGAGCTAATCTCTAGACATATATTTCTAAGACAAGTTTAATCCACTCTCATGGCAAGAAACAATCAAACCTATGCATCTCTAGACTTGTTCTCACAAAGTAAAGAATCTACACAAGCAGGCATTAAGCAATATGTCTCATACCAAACAAGACCTCTAATCTCTTAGCAAGCCTAATGGTAAGCTCTAGATCTAGCCTTATCTATGCTTCTTAAACATTGGTGTGATGCTAAGATGCTTGAAATCAAACCCTACCCTCTCAGTTATAGGATCAGCATTAAGAACATCTAGCCTAGAAGAGATTCTACCATAATCAAGCTTGACCAAAGCAAACAAACCTCAAACACAGCCCAGCCTAACCCATCCTCAAGATCCTAAGCTACTACTCACAAGAACACATGATGAACATCAAAGTCATAAACCCAGAAAATACTGAAACTTGCATCAAATGAAAGATAAAACAAAGATCTATAATATTGGAGAAAGAATCAAACTCGAATTCTAAATATTCTGAAAGTTATGAAACCAACAATATTGAAGAATCTAGTGCTTTCTCTCTTAAAAGAAGTACAAGATCTAATAAAAATAAAAGTGCAAAAGGAATAATTCCCAAAAGGGTAAAAACTAGGTTTTTGACTATTCTAAAAAGCTGGACTCTTGGTGGCTGCTAGGTACAAGGTCCTTAAATAGAAAAAGTAGTGGAAGCCCTAAAAATGCTAAAAGACAAAATAGATAGGCGGCTCGGCCCAACTCGACCCGGTGCTCGGCCGAGTGACCGGTTGAGTTGGCTTCTCTCGTGCAGCTTCCACTCGGTCGAGTCCCTCTCTGCACACGGGCGAGTGTCTGGTCAAGTGGGCGGTCGAGTGGGACTCTGGGCCTTGTTTCTTCAGCCTTAACTCTCTTGCTTTCTCCTCTTGATTGCTTCACTTCTCCTCAGCAATGCTTCCATGCTCCTTAAGCTCCAAAATCACCTGATTATGCATGAAAAGATGCAAAAGCAATGCAACTAAACTCTAATGCATGATTGGTCCTAACGCTATGCAATAATGGTAAAAATGGATAGTAAAAGATGAAAAAGATGTGAATATACTAAGGGAAAACAGGATAAAATATATGAACATCAAATGTATACAAATTGGTGATACCGGTCTCGGCCACAATGGAATCTTATAGACTAAATTTCTTATCCATTATGCCCCTTTGCTGGCAGCCGCTAATGCTATAAACTCTGATTCCATAGTCGAACTTGTAATACAAGTTTGTTTCCTAGAATCCCAAGAAATGGCACCTCCTCCAAGCAAGAACACCCAACTACTTGTAGAAGAGTGACTTTCTACGTTGGAGTTCCAGATTGCTTTAGAATATCCTTCTAAAACCGAATGAAATCCTACATAGGACAAACCATAACTTATGGTTATGTTAAAGTACTTAAGCACTCGTCTTATAGCTTGCCAATGGTGAGTACTAGGATTACTAGTATATCTAGTCAACTTTCCTACCGGATAAGCTATATCTGGTCTTGTACTTGTCTTAGCATACATTAAGCAGCCAATTAGTTATGAGTATTCGAGTTGTGAAATCGCTTTTCCCGTATTAGGCATAAGCTTTACACTCGCATCTATGGGAGTTCTCACAGGAGAACATTTCTCATAATTGAACCTTTTAAGCACCTTTTCAATGTAATGAGATTGAGATAAACATAGACCTTTGTTCTCACGCTTGATCAAATTCCAAGAATCACATCCGCCTCCTCCATGTCTTTCATGGCAAAATTTGATGACAAAAACATTTTAGCAAGTTCTACTTGTCTTAAGTTTGTACCAAAGATCAACATGTCATCAACATATAGGCAAATGATTACTCCATTACCGGAATCATCAAATTTGCGATATAAGCACTTCTCCGCTTGATCCAACTAATCCATTTGATAAAATAGCCTCATCAAGTCTTTGATGCCACTATTTAGGTGCTTGCTTCAGCCCATACAATGACTTTATTAACTTACACACATTTTGCTCATTCTCGGGCATAACAAACCCTTCAGGTTGCTTCATATAGACTTTTTCTTCCAAAACACTGTTCAAGAATGCTGTTTTAACATCCATTTGGTGGATCACAAGATCATTAATAGCAGCCAAAACAATAAATAATCTCATAGAAGATATTCTAGCAACAGGAGCATAGGTATCAAAATAATTGATACCTTCCTTTTGTCTAAAGCCTTGGATAATCAATCTAGCTTTAAACTTGTCAATTGTTCCATCGACTTTCATCTTTGTTTTAAAGATCCACTTGCAGCCTAAAGGCTTGCAACCAGGTGGGAGATCTGTTAAGATCCATTTATTATTCTCTATGATGGAGTCTATCTCATCGTTTACCGCTTCTTTCCAAAACGCAACGTCTTGAGACTTCATAGCCTCATCAAATGTTCTAGAGTCCTCATCAATATGATAACAATATGAATATTGAAATTCAACCTCATCTCTTGACCCCTCAACTAAATAAAGCTGAAAATCGGGACCAAAAGATTTTTCAATTCTTTCTCGCTTGCTCTTGGGGAGTATATGTGACGCGTTTGAAGGAATGAGTGTGTCAACTCCTTCTATTGTTCCACTTGAACTAGGAACCAGATCCATTATGAGAGTTGACTCCAAGTCAATTCAATACTATCCAACAACCAGCTGTAGTGAAGATGATGTGTGGATCATTTATCCAAAAAGTCTTCTTTAATTTTACTAAAGTTTCTTAAAAATGACATAATTCCAAATTACCAATTTGGTGTTATGATTTTTGTTTTTAATGCTAACTAAGATAGGAAGAGGAGTTTCACCTGATACTCTGTTCTTGATGAGAGTTCGTCCCTTCATCACAAATTAAATTAATTGAACAAACGTAATACGTTAAAATATTTTAGTAATCTTCTCCTCCTTCCAATCTCTCCTCAAATTTTGTCGGAAGTGAGAAGATTATAAGGTTCTTCTAGACAAAACCTGTAAAACAGAGTCTGCTTTGAGGTTTAGTGGAGTATTCACTTTGTGATTCTACTCTCAGATTCTGAGTTGAGATACAAAACTACATAACTTCACCTATACGTTCAATATCCATGGACTGTTTCTGGTCTTTCTTTTTTTTTTTCACTCCGCAATAGACATAACTCTATGGAATGTTATGAGTTTTGGGTATGGATGTTGTAACATTATAAGATAAACACTGGTTTTATATACAAACAACATCAACCCAAAAAAAAAAGCACACACACAGAAAACAGGGCAATAATATTTTTCCTGGGTACATGTAACCAGTAATTGCTCAGAGCATCAATACTCAGATACTTACAAGATTAATCGCAGCCCATCAGGAAGCTTCTGTACTTGTGGACAATATTGAATTCTCAGAGTATGAAGCAGTGGCATGGAGCTCCTTCTACTATCCACTCTTCCCACTCTCGTAGTCCTGCAATTATCGGAAACTCACCGCCTGAACAAACCATTCCCATCCCACAGTAAGATTGAGACCATAAAACAAACCTCCTTCCACTAAAGCAATTTCTCTGGAATCGGCATTGGACCCTCCACCAAACGATGTTCAGGTGGGAAGGGAAGTGGTTTTTTTCATGTAACATGGTGTGAATATAACAGAAGGAACGTGTTGGATTTTGTGATAATCTTCTCCTCCTTCAGACAATCTCTCCTTCCATTCTTGTTCCATTTCTATTTCCTTTAAAGAATATATGAATCGCATCCCATCAGGAAGCGTCTTCAAGTTACGACAAGCAATACGCAGAGAATGAAGAAGGGGCATGGAGCCTTCTTCTACTAACCACTCTTCCCATTCTTTTAGTCCAAATAATACTAGCTTGTGCAGTTGAGGAAACCCACCGCTCGAGCAAACCATTCTCTTCCCACAATAAGAATTAAATGATAAAAAGACGTCATATAAGTGAAGCAGCTTCTCTAGAATTGGCATCGGATCCTCCTCCGAACGACAACCAGTTAGAGTTATGGTTAGTAAGGTGAGACGGGAGATTTAACCTTGGCATATATATGGACGAGTTCAGCTGTTTGAGATTACAGCAATCCAAAACAAACCCTTCTTTATCATTCGAGTAACCACTTACTGTAAGAGATTCCAAGTGTCTAAACTTACTTAAAGATGAAGAGAGAGCTTCCGTTGTACACCCCTTGCTGTCAACAAAGACGGAGAGAGTCTCGAGATTTTTCATTCGGAGAAGATCCCTAACACTGCAATGCTTTATTGAGAAGTTTTGCAACGTCTCCAGGTTGACTAGATTACCCAATTCTACCACTACCTTATCATTAATTTCCTCTGGTAAAAAGAGGTATACGAGTTCTCGCGTATCTTTCATGAAATTGGGAGGCATGTAGATTGAATATTTCTCTTGAACACATAGGTTTAAATAGACCAGCAGCTTTAGGTTCTGAATAGAAGAAGGTAGATGAGTTACATATGCCTGAGATAAACTCAAATATCTCAAGTGGATGAGCTTCCCAATGCTAGAGGGTAACTTCCCTCCTTCAAACTCTGCATGAGAGAGATCTAAAACCCTCATCAACTGTATCCTGGAAAAGAATAAATCTGATGCCATCCACATTACCATTCCACGTAACTGCTTCTTGAGAAACAAGAGTGATCTAAGTTTTGGATTCTCCCCCTCCAGATGATATGTTCCATCATGCCGATGTACAGTGAGTCTACGTGATTTACAAGGAAACTTAGCGTTTGCAGTTATTTTCCTGTCAACAATTTGTAAGAAATTCTCTTCTTCAGCTTTAAGCAGACAAACTTCTCTCATCATGTCATGTAAGTGACATGTTTCAAATCTTGACGTCAACTTGTCCCTTACAGAAATAACCATGTTTCTCTTCACCAATTCTTCTATGTATCCATCTGCAACATTTCGAATACTCGCTCCATCATAATACCTCGGCTTTTGTATTCCTTCTGCAGCCATAAATAGGACAATTTCCTAACAGATATTGTAAAATATTCTGGGAAATGGGCAAGGTAGAGGAAGCATTGCTTCAAATATATAGGCAGCTCTTCAAAGCTCATATACAAAATCTGATAAACCGAACTCATATTTCTGTCATTTTAAGGTCGTCGCTCCAACGATGAGAGATCTAATATTCTCATAAACCCTTTTCCACTCACTTAATGTGTGTTGGGAAGCTAACAAGCCACCTAACACTTTGACAGCCAATGGTAGTCCTCCACAGTGTTTGATCATCTTCTTACCCATCTCTTCTCTTTCTAGATCAACTTCAAATTGAGAAATGGCCGCCTCACGTCGACGGATTCAGACATGTCAGCTCCTCCAAATGATCACAAGTGAGCTTGACGTTTGCAGCGTCAGCCATAATCGAAACACCGATGGCGTTTCGAAAAGTTGTCGGGGCAAATTGAAAAATGGCCGCCTCACGTCGAGCTAAGTACGTCATTAAAAAGGAAGGGAGAGGAAAAGTAAGCCCACACTCGGTAAAATACTTTTCCGAAAGACATATGAACCCTGGAGGGGCGTCCCAGGGACGTTGACCTGGAGTCGGGATCAAGATGTCAAGTTCGACGGTCAACTTCCCGATACGAACCGCTGCAGTGGCAGCATCTTTTTTCAGCGTCGATTTACGCATATGAGAGAAAATATTCGCGGTCGGCAAAGGGACGTCACTCGTGTCAGAAGAAGATGGGTCGTCGGTTAATGGCTCGTCAATCAGAGAAGGGATCCTACAAGGAAGTCCCGATGAGCTGGAAACGGCCGTTTCAGAAAAAAGACGATGCTGGATCTCTTCATACCGAGCGGCGTCAGAACCAGCCGTCGACAAGTCGGAAGAACTCCGAGAACGAGCCATACGACGAGCAGACCTAACAGAACCGTTGGATTCAGAAGAAGTGGCTCGTCGAAGATGACTCTCGGCGGAAGGATCGGAAGACATGGATCGAGAAGGATTTATAACGAAATGTGCGAAAAACGCTAACAAACAAAATAAACGACGAGATAAAAAGAGGGGAGAATACCTGAACGATGAGAAGCACCAGAACTTGACAAAGTGATAATGAGAGAAGAGGGGTGGTATTTATAGGAGAGGAAAGAAGGATCTAGAAACGCACGCGCTCAATGACGATATAACTTCCGGACTTCACGCGCGCCAAAGCGCCGCACACGGTGATTCGACCCCAACCATCGTGACCTGTTGTCTCACGCGCGACCTTTAGTTTTCTCAATCCTTGTCCGAAGATTCATCGTTTCGACAATCAAAGAAGCGACCCTTCATCTTCTCACGAGCGTTCTTCACCTAAAGACTACGAACTAAAGGCGAAGGGGGGGGACTACTGTTGGGGGTAGATTCCCACCCCAAACAAGAGGCCTGGCCCAGAAAAAGCCCATGATAAACCTTCAAAGGAAGGAGGGGTAATACTGTCTTTTAAATAGACGAACCGAGACGATTCCCTATAAATACAGGCGTACGGCCTTCAGAAGAGGGGATCGCGGAAAAAGGCAAGAGAATTCGTGCAACAAGTACAAGAGCCCTAGATCATCCAAGCAAGAGTCAACGGCTTCAGAGTCAACAGCTTAGGAATCGACGAGTTAACAGCTCGTCTATTATTCTCATCTGTTCTTGTAACTCGTTTAAGCCGTGTCGTAACCCGTCTTTTGTGTCTCGGCACCGATTAAATAGAAGAGAACTTCGACCTCCTTTTACCGAACTAAACATACTAATTGTGACCGATTTGGACATCAACATTCTCTACGACGCTCAACGCTCTTCCGATGAAGATCATACTAGGGTTTCAGAGAACACGACCATCACCCATCAGAAGAAGGCGGAGGTTGAAGTGTTGAACCACCACTATCACTTACTCTTATGACCAACACTTGCCAAACGCCAAGCACAGATAAGTTCTATGTTACGAGACCCAACGTTTTATGTGTGGAACCACTTCACTTTGTGGGATGTGATTTCAAGCCATCAATATTATTTAGGGTTAACCAACGGTAATCATATTATTACCATTTTCTTGATGACCAATTGACCACTGTACTGAAGCATTTGTTTTTTTGCAAAGAGTTTTACTTCTTACAGAAGAATACGATTTAATCCTCTTCCACAGTGGAATGATAAACTTGATAATGGTAGTCGATTTCGTTTAGAATATGAAAATAGTTTATTCGTTTAGTCATTTCAATTTGTGGTTGGGTGGGCGATTAAGTGTTTTAATGGATAGACACTCTATGGAGAGCGATACATAAGCTTGTTCTAAATGGAAACATTTTTCACTTTCATTTTCCCAAGATTTTAGATGCTACTAAAACAAAAGTAACATCTTCTTTAATAAAAAAAAGAAAAAAAAAAAGCATATGACCAATATGAAGACCAAACTCATATATGTGTCTCTAACAAATATCTATCTACAAACACACGCCAGTACATCATCATCATATTATCATTCTGTTATTTTTTGCTTTAACTAGTGAAGGAAATAAGAAAAATAGTCCCCGAAACGGGGACCAATCCACAAGGGCAAAAAAAGAATGAACTGTGTTTTATGGTTCCTTCAATAACAATACTGGAAAATCAAACAGGTTTCTAATACCTGTAAGATGATCCAGACTGTGGCGGTGCTGGTGGGAGCCTGTTTGGCGTGGTGCGACGGGAGCTGCCACCAGATCCAGAAGAATCCTCACCGTTCTGTGCTGGATCACTGTAACGACGGCTATGGCCGCCAGATCCATATCTTTTCAATGAGTCAGGTCCACTAGCAGCTGCGTTAAACGCATTCATCCAGTCCTCTCCTGAAGCCCCGCCATTGGTTCTCGGGCTGCTTTCTGCAAAAAAAAAAAAGAACAAATAAAGACGACCACAAAAACGAATCAATTCCATGCATCTTCTGTTACATATTAGCACAATAATGAAATGGTAGATGAGTGTGTGTATATGTATACCCGTGCCACTATTGTCAGACCAGCTTGAAGCAGCAGCTGCTCTGTTATCGTGAATGCTAAGCTGTCTTGTGAGCTTTGAAAGAAGAGAGGACTGCTTCTGGTAACGGTCTCTTCGTCTTTTAATATTCTGATCCTCTTGAATCAATGATTCAATCCTCTCATTACCAATTGCGCTGCAGATCAACGGAAAGGAAAGGAGGGACAAATAAGCACCACACCACAGTATTGAGTATACAGTTATACATTGAGAAAGGATGTGAAGAAACCTGATTGAACTGTAAAGCTGATTCAGCATGTCTTCCTTTGATTTCTCTACTTGACAAAGAACAACAGCCTGTTGTATGTAGCCACGGTTTTATTAATATGATCAAGTATTAAAGAACGAGATGGACATGTAAAATTAAAGATTCACAAGAAAAACTGAATAGTCCACCTTTGGAACATTGGCAGCTAGACTGTTGAGAACAGCTTCAACGTAACCACGTACTTCTTGGGACATCCACCGCAATTCCTCTTCCGGGTCAACCGGTTTCCTAACCATCTTATCCTGAAAAGCGAAAGAAAATCAGACAACAAAAGAAAACAAATTTATCGCCACTCTAAGAAACACACTGTCTTACATGCCCAAACAAAGCTATCTTCAACGTTTAGGTATTACAAAATCTTAACCCATCAAGTACGACACAAAGATATCAGTTTTTATGGCAAACACTTTATCATCAAGCTATAGATTAAGATCAGCTAACACATATTTTACGAAAATTCAATTTCTAAAAGAATGGGGGAAAATCATGGGATAAGCATATAGTTTCCTCGTGTGACTTACAAGTGAACCTTCTGAAAGACTTTGTCTCATGGAAGCGCCAGCCACTTGGCCTCCTCGGGCCTGGATAACCTTTTGCAGCTTATTAATCCATTCATTCTTATCAACCATGCTCTCAGCCTTGAGAATCAGCGCATTGTGAGCTGCAACATATAAGGGCTTCTGAGGATTTGCTCATATAAAGGAGCATAAAGAGGGTCAAGCCGTTAATTTTTGATTATCGCTTGACATACCTTTAAGTACAGTCTTATATGGAACCCGGCAGGTTATCTTAAATACAAGGCCTGGTCCTTTTGAATCAGGTCCATTTGATTTCTTATCTTTGGAGCTCTTTGATTTTTCTCCTTCATCATCAGAAATTTCTTCGATACTGCATTCCTGAGCAGTTTAACAGAGTTTTATGAGACATTTGAATAGTGTACCTAAATAAAACTGGAAAAGGCTAAATATTATTCATGGAACACGGAGCATCCAAATTTTCTCATCAGAAGTAAATGGTAATAAATCGTTTTGCTGTGTAGACTTCACAATTGAAAGTAATCATCAGCCTGCTCAAAGGACCAGGTGGAAGACTCAAAGGACCAGGTCGAAGAGCAACATAAATATGAAAGCCTATCATCACTCTCTTAATTGCAGTTACATCTTTAACGACCAACAAAAAAGTAAGTTTTTCAAGAGAATGATACCTCCAAAGTTACAGTGCCGCGGAAGTTTCGTTCTTCTTGCTTTTTCGTATAACCAAGCTGGAGAAAGGTAAATGCAATGGTAGATCACATCAATAACAATTATAAAAAGATCTTGAAAAAGAAAACAAAATTGTAAGGGAAAGTATAGTGCTAGCATTACAGTTACAATATAAGTGCACAGAGCTTTCTCTTTTAATATATGGATATGGATGAACTCCTGAAGAATATTTGTGATAAACACTAACCTTTCCAGTTTTTTCATTCAGAACAAACCATCGCCTACCCCATCCATTTGTCTTTGCACTTTTCTTCATTAAGTACCCTGCACCAGAGAGTACAATGTAATGTTGAAGACCTTGAAAGTTGGTTTTTATAACAAACTAACACAACGAAAACCCATCCTACACCATAGTAAAGGCTCAAGTGGCAGACAAGAAAAGGAGATTACAAAATTGGACAAGAAAAGCTTCGTCGATGGTTTGATATCAATAAATAATATAATGAAAAGCTGATCCTACACCAGTTCAATGCTTAAATGACAGAAAGGAAATAGAAAAGAAGAGGAAATCACGCAATTGAACTGTTAGAATATCAGATAATCCTAAAAACAGAAAAAAGCATGCAATTTATGGAAAATGGATAGTAGCAAAAAGAACCTGCTGTTATCTCCCCCTCAGGTCCAGCAGTCTTCAGACCAGACACCTCCGGAGTCTCTTTATCTTTATCTTTATCTTTATCTTGCGGCATTAATTTGTCTCTTAATGATTTTAAGCTACCACCAGTTGATGGGCCATCAGGCTGAGGACTAGTTGCCTAAATTACGAGCAGAAACAAGAATTGTTACATTATGTACTTTTCATAAATCCAGATTGAATCTGAGATAAAAGCACTATCTAGTTTTGCTCGTAAATCCAGATTGAATCTGAGATAAAAGCATACCCTGTTTAAGAGCGACTGCTCTGCATCTTGTCCCTTTTTAGAGGAACGACCTTTTAGCTCATCCTCACGACGTTGCCTTTCCATTCTGATAAAGACAGTAAACCGTACAGAAAAAAAAGCGAAACGAATAGTGAGATATGCATCACAAAAGAACTTGTAACATGTGTATTGTATATATCATGACCTGTGCGACAAATGCTGCAGTTACGGAACTATTTAAAAGGGTCAAATTTGTGACTCTAATGAAAGCATTTTAAAACATAAATGTTCATTTCACAGGCAAACATAAAAAATTAGCTGGACACTCACAAAAGTAGATCCATTTAAATATGTCTAAAACTGTTATACATCAAAAGACAGGGAAATTAAGACAATGATCTTATAATTTTGAGTATGATAACGCCACTCGAAATGACAGCCAGAAGGCAAAGAGGGCAGCTGATGTTACCTTCTTTGTACGAGGCGGATGAAGTGCTGAGGAGGTACAAACGCACGCTCCATATCAACTAGTGCAACTACCATCTTCTTAGCTTCACTCTTGAATCCATCAAGTGCGGCACTTGCTATAGCTACAACCTGGTTAACGGTAAATTAAGAAAAGGAACAGCTATTACGAAAATGAATAATGCTACTGAATGAGCAGTGAAAAACATTATTACCTCTCTCTTAAAAGGAGGATATCTTCCAAGACCAGGTGTGGCATTCGCGGAAGCTGAAACTATGTCAACAAGCACTCGGTGAACCTAATAAAAAGTTCAGACCATATTAGATCAGTAATAAATGAGACAGTAAGGCACCAGGTTGGAATAACTTCAGAATAGAAATGGACCGAGACAATATTTATAATAAGGTTGAGTAGGACTTTAATAAGACTAGATCATGAGAATTTAAATATCATCGTGACATGTGTTGAACAGACAATGTGTGAAAAGCCATAGCCAATGTTTCACTATATACTAAATTTCTGAATTCTAATCCTAAGCAGCTAAAATAAGAGGGAGCCAACAACAGATAAGCTGTAAACACTAACATGGACACACCTCATCAACACATAGTCGTGCTGGGTCTTTAGCCAACTCAAGAACAGTCTTTATTAACGATCTCAACCCTTTTTCTGGAGATATAAGATAAGGTTGATAACCATCTGCCTCTAACACGATCTGAAACATTTAGCAAATCAATCTGTCACAATCCAGTCTAAGACTTTTACTTGTTCATAAAATTGGGGTCAAGAATATTTAAAAACCCACCCTTTTGACATTGTTCAAGTCAAAATGTCTATCCAATGGAAGCTGCTTGATACGGTTGGGGAAATTGCCTTCAAAACTTGCAACAACTTTCCAACCACTTCCCTGAAACAAATTTTTGTTAGAGAACAAAATTCATCGAAGTCCACATGAAAGGCACAACGACAAGGCATGCAATTCAAAAACTTTTCCAGTGAAACATATGACATACATCCAAAATGATATAAGATAATCTTCATAAACTTCTTAACTGTCTACATTAAAACAGCACCACACGTCCCATTACAACTAGAAAATGAAAAGGAAAGTCTGGTGGAAAATACTCACTTCACCACCAGCCAAGTGAAGAAGAAACTTGTCCTCAAACTCTCGACAAAGCTCCAAAGCTATTGCCCTTGTGCCTTCAGCACTGCTAACCAGTTGTTCACCAAGCCTTGCTAATTCGTCCTGCACTATTTGAGACTTACCCTGGAGTCTGTGCATGGAAGAAAGGAATTAGTTCAGGATTTTCATAAGAACCACAATCATTTCCCTGAATAATCATCCAGAAAACTAAACAAAAGACAACCATCACATTTTGGGAGAGAAAGGAAACATATAAGCTAAACAGAGGATGAGCATTGACCAAAGACCACGCAAGCAAGAGTTCGTATTTTCAGAACTTGGTAATGATGGAGGATAAATCTGGCACCTATCCATTTTCAGATTACAATTTCCTCTTGTGCAACTTTCGTTTAGCTTTCTCTTCCTTTGAAGATTTTGCCATTTGGTTTATTTCAATTTGTTAAACACTGTTCCTTTCCCTTGCAAATTCAACATAAAGGTAAATTTCTTGACTGTAAGGTAGATTTTCATCTATTAAATCCGTTAAAGATATTAAAGTTTTCCTTTTCCCAAACTAAGCATTTACCTGGTCCCAATATATGCTGCTTAAGAAAAAACACAAAGACAAAGCTTTTTAAAATATCTCATGAAAAATGCGCTAATGATGATGGAAGCTGGAAAGTCTAGCTAACTAAGCCTAAAGAATGACTTCGAAAGAAACAAAACAAATTGGCTTTCATGGAGCAAATTATAAGTCTTCCCTAAAGTACCAGTACCTAGAAGTAGGCAGGCAAACAAACAATCAAATTTTCATTTGCAATTATGACATATAAAAGCAAACATATGGAGAAAGGAAATACCCAGTTAAGATATTTGGAAGCCTTAGCTTCATTCTGCTACGAATCTGGCTAGCAAGAGTATCCACCAGGGCAATTCTGCCAAGTTTGCTTTGAGGAGCACCAGTCAAAATAGATTTAAGACTTTCACTCTCAGCACGCCAAGCAGTTTCCAAAGAGTTCTCACTGCCTCCAGACTGTGCTGATGCAATTGAGACAGATTGGCCAATAAGTGCAACCCATGGAATATCAGTTGTTTTCGGAGGTCCTTGATTTGAAAGGAGAGCCTGAACTGCTGCAAGGGATTTTGGGTTCTCTGCTGCCTGATCAATTTTGCTGATAATTCCTACTGTCCGAGTACCTATAAATAGGGAGTGATGTCACTTTTTACTGTTATAGTATACGTAAAATTCAGATCCAATGAGTTAATCCAAATATAGTAAGGTCACCATAGTAGTTGGGAAGTATAATGAAGGGTCTATATAACGAAAGTGTCTATATACTCACTCTCTGGATCATACTCCTTTGCGGTCTTCAGGGCTCGAGATGACGAAATTTCGGATGCCTGGCTAGCAGGCACAACAACCAGTAATATGGCATCGTTGTGCTGTGCATGTTCACCAATCTTGAAAAGAGAGGAAATAGACAAATTACAAAATGATAATGAATCGATGTTGCCCTACAGCCAGAATGCTGGATAAAAAAGTGTTGAAAATCTCCATAGTTGACAGATGGACTGGGGGGATGAAAAATGTATCAAGGAGTTCCTAATCTTACCATAGAATCGTCTACAATTCGCTGGTCCAGTCCAGGCAAATCAATCAATTTCAGGGGTGGAGCTGCAGTTAAAAGGGCACAAATATGTTATGATGATTGCAGAAAGCAGTAAGGAAACAAATGATATGTGTTTATTCATGTTCCAAGGAGGATAATTATGTTGGAGCTTCATTCAAATATATAATCCAATTACCACACCTTAGCATCAGATTCTAACAAAAAGAAGATGAAGCACTGTTGTGCATTAGACTCAGTGGTAAAAACTTATTACAGCTGATCTGTTCACTGATGTAGGGGACATTCCCCGACTTAGGCTTTGATAATATGGATGTTCCAATAAATAGGATTCACAGTTATGATTGTGCAAGTAAGAAAGGGCTTACCTGTGCTGGTACGAAGTTTTAGGTATATTTCATCACGACCCCTTCCTGAGGCGCCTTTGCTAAGCCTATCTTGTAGAGAATGTCTTAGGGCACCTATAACACACACATTCAAAACAACCGGAATATTTAGTCAAACATTAATCTAATGCATTGTATCTTACACGCAGAAATAACTTCACAAATCATTGCTAAACTGCATATGTGCATATGGGGAGCCTTACTTGCAGAAACTTGTTGATTTTTATTGTCAATTTGTAAGATTATTGCCTTGCTGCTCAGTGATTCTTCCCTACTCAAGTCAATGATTATAGGAGCCCGCGTAGCACCATTCTCACCCGTCGGCTATCCATAGTAATTGTAGCAGATAGGCAATACAGAAAGTGGTTTGGTTACTTTAAGAGAATGTATCAGCCAGTAGTGATATACACAAATTGCCGCACACTCAATACACAACTTACCAGAACTGGATGCCCAATTAAGCTATTCAGAACTGCAGACTTTCCAGCTCCCTGATCCACCAAGAAAAGTGAAATAACTTCAGTCTAAGCATAAGAAATGTTCTTTTCCAAGCCTTACAAGTTACAATCACAAGCACAGAGCAATCTATTCTTCTGTCTTCCAAGAGACAAGTACAACAACGATCTAATAAGAAGAACACATACACTTTCTAAAATAGATTTCTCATAGTTTCGAATACCAAACACATCAACCTTCTCTCCTAAAGCAATACCTCCCAGGTTTAATCTCATAGAATCAAACAATCCCTTATAGAGAGAAACACAACAAATCAAGCTACGAACAAAGAACACATCCTACCAAACTCCTAGGTTACGGGAACAATCATACAAACCTCATCGAGATCCGCAAGATCCACGATATGGCAACCAAAATCCACACTCGATCACAGCATAAAACTAACACACAAACACCAAATACAACCACATCGAAGAAACAGGTAAAGCGAGAGGAAACCCACCACATTCCCTAGGGCAACGACGTTGAGATTAGTAGCCGGCCGTCTAGAAGAAGAGGTCTCATCGGGATCTTCGTCAGCGAGCAGCGACGCCGCTTGTCTCATCGAATCCGAAAGCTGAGACAACTCATCGATCGCCTCCATCGTCGTAACTTCCACAGCGAATCGAGGTAGAATAGAGTACGAGATCTGGACGAAGAAAGGAAACAGCTAAATCCGACGAGAACCAATATCGGTAGCCAGGTGCGGTAGATTTTTCCGGTGATGGGGTTACCGGAATTTCGAATTCGGTGGCGACGGTGCTAAGCTAGGATTTGTTTTTTTCTTTTGTGTGTTTGTGTGTCTTCGTCGGGGAGAGAAAGGGCGAAGACGGGTCATATAACTTAACACATAAGCACGTAAGCATTTAACAAAATTTTCAAATTACATAAATGTTGAAAATTATTAAGTGGTTTTTTCTTTTTTTTCATAAATATTGAAAAATAGCATAAATGTTGGAATTTTTTTTTTCTTTTTGATAATCCTATCGTCATTACAAATGTGAAAGCGTAATACATAAACAAATGTGGATGCGTAATATACATAAATTAACACATTCTTTTTTGGTATCATCAAAAACATTCTCATCGGCTAAATCTGTTCAAGTTAAAATAAAGTAAGTGAATCTGTGAACGTGGTACAAGAATTTGTATCATCGAATGAGGCTTTGCGTATATCTTTTCAAATGAACCAATGGTCAACACCACTTAGTAATCCTGATGTGGGAGGCTGTACCATTTAGAATGTACCACCAAATTTTGGTATTGGGCTAATTGTTTGTGCATAAATTTGTGTATTCGCATTCATTTTGTAGTTTTTATATATGTTAAAGACAGTTGACGAGAAAACGAGCATCAGAAAAAAAAAAATTGAAAGATCTTTTTCGAAAACGATTAAGAATAATTTTTATATATATTTAATTACTCACAGCATGATATATATATATATATATATATAAGTTAGAATAATGTAAAGAAACACCCACAAAATATATATATATATATATATATATGTATATATATGTATATATATATTAAGATAACTCGCGAATATGTAATACGGAAAAACACTTACCGCATAGTTAAAAGTGGGTATAAAAATGTCATTATCACATGCATCTAATGTTTTTTTTTGTCAATCATTGGATCACAACTGGCCGGCCCATTAGCCAAATTCCTACATTCGTAGGAAGCGGGACTCGATCCCTGGTGTGATGGTGTACTAAGGTCACTTCACACATGCATCTAATGTTTATGTACAAAATATATCATCTCAATATTCAGTTAAACCGTATACAAGTGCAAGCTTCTATGATGTACATTAGGGTTCACTTGTGTAGCTAATGGTTCATCTCATCTAGTCATCTAGAGACCTAGCAAATGCAATGTTTCGCTAAAATGTACTTAATTATTTCTAAGATAGAGGAGCACAAACCACCAAACCACACAATAGGATGCAATGCTTCAATTCAAGCATGCCAAAACTAAGAATATAGGATAAGAAAATTCATTTTCTTATGTCCTTAGAACTTCGTGAAACGTTCAACGTTGAATTCAGTAATCTGTAACATTCATTATCAGTTGCAGTTGCAATTTGGCATTTAGTAGTCTTATCGGAAAGACACCAGTCACACACCACCGTCGTTACCCAATGGTGTCTTTCAATTTTTCAAACGTTGTAATATCACTCCATAACTTCTTCTGGTTTGTCGCGACGAGTTGCTAGGTTGAAGTAATCAAACTCTCACCAGTGGAAGGTCTCATGGTTTAAGATTAAAATAATACTATTATTATTTTTTCACGAGACAAATAAAAAATGTGTCTTCAAAATAATTTTGTGTTTTTTTTTGTAACTTTTAAATGCAAACAGTTCTTTTAAAAAAATGGGAGAAAAACTAGATTTAACCAAATTAAGAGGTTAATTACTAAAGTAACTCATAAAATGTGAGAGTTAGATGAGTTATTTTTTTGTCTAAAATACATTTTTTTGCTTTGTTAGAAAAAAAATAAAGTCAAATTTACCCTTCCAGATTTTTTTTAAAGAAAATCAAAATATTTTTAAAAGTCTACCGTTCTAGTTGTGACAAATTTATTTGTGTATGACAGATTTGTTTTTGCACAACCGAATTATTTTTGTGTGACAGACTTTTTATGACAGACTTATTTTAGACCACAAATTATTTTTTTTTATATTTTTTTTTTTTTTCAACCCAACATTAAAATAAATTAAAAAGTAACTCCAAGATTAGTCGCCCAATCTGGAGGAAGAACATTTACAAAGGAAGATACAGAAAGTAAAGATCTAGAAGAGTGAGCAAGACAGTCTGCTCGGACGTTTGACGTTCGGGGAATCTGCGTCAGAGTGAAGGAGGGAAAAGAAGATCTGAGTGAAAGGAAGTCCTCCAAAAAGTGCGAATAAGCTGGCCAGTCGTCCGGCTCCTGGACCATTGCCACCAGTTCAGCGCTGTCTGACTCAAAATGCTGACAATCAATCCCCATCGCCCGAAGAGACTCCATCGCCCATACCAGGGCATTAAGCTCCGAGTGAAGAGAAGATGGGCTACGATGAAGACTGCGAGCACCCACAAGTAGTGTCCTATCCTCCTTAGTCCCATACCACCAACCCAATCCCTCTAAAGGATCAGATCTTTTCCATGATCCATCAACCTGACACCGAACAGAAAACACCCTTTCCTCCGGAACCGGCTGGGGGGTTAAAAAGTTCCCCGAGAAGGACTTTGCCTCCTCCCACAAAAGTTTGTCGGTTGTCGCCTGATTAATAATATCAATTGGCTCCGCCTCAATTCCTTGGAAAACTTTTTTATTCCTATCTTTCCATATTGTCCACAATATCCAGGGTAACAAATATCCAATACCCGGACCCCCGGAACTCGACAATGCCCTAGAATATAATAAGTCTAAATTTGAATAAACTGATCCATAGGGAAAACCTATCGAAGAAAGATGCAACGGCGCTAGCTCCCAAACCAAACGAGAACGTTCACACACAAAAAGAGCATGATTAATAGATTCCTCCGCACAACCACACCGTTGACACATAACATCGCACCGTACACCCCTATGTGCGATCCGTTCCTTCACAGGAAGACAACCAGAGGCCACCTGCCAAAAGAAATGTTGAACCTTTGAGGGGACCTCAAGCTTCCAAGCTTGGGCGCGTAAAACATTGCACGTTGGCCCGATTACAGCTTCCTTTTGTAATCCTCGTGCAAGCCGATAGCCAGTCCTCATGGAATACTTACCGGACTTAGTATAATGCCAAATCAATCTATCCGGACGA
>NC_025689.1:18863891-18894881 GCF_000633955.1 Camelina sativa
AATATAATAAGTCTAAATTTGAATACACTGATCCAAAGGGAAAACCTGTCGAAGAAAGATGCAACGGCGATAGCTCCCAAACCAAACGAGAACGTTCACACACAAAAAGAGCATGATTAATAGATTCCTCCGCACAAACACACCGTTGACACATAACATCGCACCGTACACCCCTATGTGCGATCCGTTCCTTCACAGGAAGACAACCAGAGGCCACCTGCCAAAAGAAATGTTGAACCTTTGAGGGGACCTCAAGCTTCCAAGCTTGGGCGCGTAAAACATTGCACGTTGGCCCGATTACAGCTTCCTTTTGTAATCCTCGTGCAAGCCGATAACCAGTCCTCATGGAATACTTACCGGACTTAGTATAATGCCAAATCAATCTATCCGGACGAGAAGTCTTACTAATCGCCAAACTCTGTATAAGCGATATATCCGCTGGATCCATATACTCCTGTAAGATTGGCAAATGCCAATCCATCGTTAAGGGATTAATTAAATGGTTTACCATCAAATTAGGATGTAGAACTCTTCCTCTACCATTCACTGGTCTTGGCTGATCATCGGGTATCCAAGGATCCCTCCATACCGAAATGTCACTCCCCGAGCCTACTAACCACCGTGCCCCACGTTCCACTAGTCCCTTGACTAAAAAGATACTCCTCCACGCAAAGGAAGGAGAATAAGGTTTACTTGCCCGTAGAGGATGTTTTCCCCGGAAATATCTGCCACGCATCACCCGAGCCATTAAAGAATGCGGATAATGAATCAACCTCCAATACTGCTTAGCCAACATTGCATCATTGAATTCTTCCAAAGCACGAAAGCCCAAGCCCCCATCACTTTTGTCCTCACACATTTTATCCCACGCTACCCAATGCAGGCCTCTAGCCTTATCATTAGACTTCCACCAGAAATTCGAAATAGCACCTGTAAGTTTGGTTGTCAATGCCTGTGGCAATTTAAAGCACGACATAACATGGGTTGGCAGAGCTAACGCCACCGACTTGATCATAATTTCTTTACCCCCCTTCGATAAGGTCTTCGCCGACCAACCGTTAACTCTCTCCTCCAGACGATCATTAACATAACTAAAAACGGTAGTCCTCGAGCCCTGAAGGTTCTCAGGTATTCCCAAATAAGAACCCATACCCCCTTCACTAGAGATTCCAATAACTGTTTTAATCCGGGATCTTACATCCGGTGGAACTTTCTTACCAAACATGATAGAAGATTTCCCTAAATTAACCTCTTGCCCCGATGCCTTTCCGTACTTACCTATAATATCCATTACCACTCTACACTCGGACTCATCTGCCTTACAAAAGAAAAGACTATCATCAGCAAACAATAAATGCGAGATCGACGGACTATCTCGAGCAATCGATATGCCGGTAATTTTCTTCTCACGTTCAGCCTTTTTAATATTTGCGATTAGGACCTCCGTACAGAGAATAAACAAATAGGGAGAAAGAGGATCACCCTGACGTAATCCCCGCTTCGGTAAAATGGAACCCCGAGGTTGACCATTTAAGAGAATTTGATATACACCGAAGACACACACCATATAACCCAAGTAATCCACCGTCTATCAAATCCTAATTTAATCAAAACCGCTTCCAGAAAATCCCATTCAACACGGTCGTACGCTTTACTCATATCCGTTTTGAATGCCAGAAAATCGGATTTACATCGTTGATTAGTATTTAACCCATGGAACATTTCCTCGGCAACTAAAATATTATCCGTAATCAATCGCCCTGCAACAAAAGCCGATTGCGTCTCTGAAACCAATGATGGTAAAAACCGCTTAAGCCTAAAACATAACACTTTTGAAATGATCTTATAACTCACGTTACAAAGACTAATCGGCCGAAACTCTGACATACGTTGCGGCCGATCCACCTTTGGAATGAGACAAATATTAGTCTCATTAAGACGAGGGTCAAAACTGCCCGTTCGGAAAAAATCTCTAACCAAGGCCACCAAATCCCCCTTTAAAGAAGGCCAGAAACGTTGGAAAAATAAGGCCGTCATTCCATCAGGCCCTGGAGACTTCTCTGGGTGCATAGCAAATAATGCCTTCCGAACCTCCGACTCCGTAATTTCCCTAGTTAAACTTCGGTTAATACTATCTGTAATAATAGGTGTAATTTCCTGAAGTATTTCCGAAATACCACTCACATCCGATTTGTCAAAAAGCTCCTCAAAATATTTGGAGGCAATCCTCTCCATTCCCAAGGCTGTATCGTCCCATACATCGTCCGGACCAAATAGACCAACAATCTTATTCCGTACCCTCCTCTGCTTGGTCGATGCATGAAAAAATTTTGTATTTTTGTCACCGACACGTAGCCAAAATTTCCTACTTTTCTGTTGCCAGTAAATTTCCTCATCCCTATATGCCTCTTTTAGTTTTCTCTCTACGTCCCGGATTTCTTCCTGAGAAATCGAATCATCCATTTTAGCCTCCTGTAATGCTGATTTAAGTGAAGATATCAGAGAAGGACCAGACGTCACATTATTTTTTCTCCACCACGAAATCGAATTTCTGCAATTCCTAACCTTATCCACGAAGGCCGGAACCCGAAAATTATTCGTGCGTGCCCACCCTGATTCTACCGCACCTAGTAAACCATCCTTCCCCAGCCAACGTTTATCAAAACGAAATTGCCGATTCCGTCTTGTGACAGTTCTAAGACAAGTTGCCAAAATGGGACAATGATCGGAACCAACCATCTCCAAATAATCTACTTTGGAATTGGGAAAAAAATTATGCCAATCCTCATTCCCTAGTGCGCGGTCTAAACGCCACCGAACCACCTGATTATTACAGCGATTACCCCGCCATGACAATTGTTCCCCATAACACGGGAATTCCAGCATACCACAATGATTAATCATTGAATTAAAAGGGACAAAAGAGAACACTGGGCGAATAGCCCCACCTCGTTTCTCATGATTACCAACTAATTTATTAAAGTCCCCAATCATAAACCAAGGATCAATCCGGAAGGAACCAATATCCATTAACTTCTCCCATACCTTTATGCGATTTTGCGGGACAGGATCCCCATAGACAAAAGACAAAAATACTAAATGTTGACCAAAACACGCTTGTGCATCAATTATACGATCACTCTCATATAAAATAGATAATTTTATTTCATCCTTGAAAAATAGAGCTAACCCACCCCTAGAACCAAGGGGGTCAACTGTATACAAATTATTATAGCCAAACTTCTTTTGAAATCTTTGTAAATAAGAAAAACATTTTTTATTTTCTGATAAAAATAAAATATCAGGCTTATGCTGCTTCCACAAATCTCCCAAATATCCTTTTGTCAGATCCACCCCAATGCCCTGACAGTTCCAACTCAAAATCTTCACGTTCGAGCCGGCGGTTTCGGGAGAGCCCCCATCCCTTTCTTACTTGGACGACCCCCATCCGAAGGTTTGCCATCCACTTTATCAATACCCGATTTCCCCAGCTGCTTCTGTTTATGTCCATCACCTGCAGGTTTAGACAAGACTTTAGCAAGTAAGCGTTTCCCAGGAGAAGCCAATACCACAGGAGCTACTCTAGTACTACCCACATTCTTTCTACCATGTGACCTAACCATCCTCCCCTTTTGAGCACTTGTATCACCAAACGTAAGAACTGCCAAAGCACTATTAACAACCCCCACAGCTAATTCCATTGGATCAGAAATAAGAACTTTACCTTGTGAATCACCTCCAGACTCAACCTGAACATCGGACCCTTGAGCACCATGAATGTCAGCTCCGTGACTAGGATGTAACTCATCTCTCTGAACTGGGAGATCGACCTCCTTTTGAACAGCGTTGTGAGCACTCTTATCAGTAACCCCAAACTCACCATCCTCCAGAAGGTCATCATTTTCAACCTCAAAGTCCATATCATTAGTCACCCCAGCATCTCCCTTAGGATCACCTCCCTCCTGATCCCTAGTCTCTTGCAAAACTTGGCTGCCGGAAACCCCCAAATTGGCATCAAGACTCAGAGAAGCTTGCTTCACGGCTGAAATTTGTTTCACTTTAAATAAAGGTTTGGGCCAAGTAGGCCCAGAACCCTTTCTGTTTAAATGAAAACCAGAGCCCTTACCCGATGACTCTCCACTTCCCTTTTGGAACCCACGGCGAAAACCATCATCACTAACAACCTCACCAAGGCTTCTCCTTTGACCCCAAGCCAACCCCTGTGAACGCTCATACTGTCTCTGACCTTGAAGACCACTACCACCAACAAATTGCTGCGGAAAGTACCCTTGATCACCATGATCTGCAGACTGAAAGTCCAAAGCTCGCTTTGCGTGTTTTCTAGGTTTTTCCCACCCTCCAGCGTTGTTATGTGGTTCCTGTTTGACGCCATGGAGATGCCTTTGACCGCCCCTATGCTCCACTTTCTCAGCAGGTCCTTGACCTGATTCAACCTTGAGTAACGCGGGGCAGACTTTTGCGTCATGCGTAAGACGAGAGCAATGTCCACAAACGCCCGTTATCTTTTCATACTCAAGGGACACCACGACTTCATCACCGGTAGCAAAAGGAACCACCATATTGAAAATCACGGGATTAAACCCATTAACTGCAACACAGAGACTCCCTGTCTCCTCATCAATCTCCTGGATCTTCCCAAGCTTCTTACCAATAGCTTCTAATGTAGCCACCTCCCACAAATGCATAGGAATTCCTGATACCTTAACCCAGAAATTTATCACCGAAGGGTAAGAGGATGATATGATTGGCTCCCAACGCACAAGAGACACCATCCAGCTATCAAAGTGATATGGACCATTCTGGAGAACAGACAAGAGATCTTCTTCATCCTCAAAATTAAACTGGAAGACGCCTTGACCAAGGTCTGCTCCCACAACCTTCTCCTCTAGTTTCCAGATTTTGGGGAAGTTAGCAATTAGGGACTCCATATTCTGACAGGCGGGATTCATTAACCTCCCAATAAGCGTCATGGAGAACTGCTGAATTCTATGGGCCAGGACTGAGCTAGAAATCGTCACAGTTTCCGTACGGACCATAGACGATTTACCCTTGTTGAGTGCAAGTTGAGCCATGTTTCGCCACAAAAAGAGAACCTGAGAACCTCCCTCGATTGAACCACAAAAAGATTTGACTGAGAATAATCGCTCAAGAGACAACAGAAAGGACGACCAAAGAAGCGTAATGACTGAGCAAAAACCACACCCACACCTAAATACCGTAGCAAATCGAATCAAATAAATCCCCATAACTAACCGTATCAAAGCCAATCGAAATCTCAATCCTGAGATACTGAACAGATTCGGAGATACTCCAGTCCACCATATGCCATAACTTTCGTTGGCAATCCAAACGCAATCAATTCTCCAGCCGCTAATCATCAGAGAATAGAAAGAAGACCACCAGATAATCTTATTCATAAAACCCCGATACGATATCACAGACTCTAATACCAACGCAACCCAAATCAGACCCGAATTCCAGATCGAAATCAAATCTTCAGATCCGAGACTTTCTATAACCCCATATCGAGAGAATATACCCAACCAAACCAAATCTTCAAAATCCGATCGTGTCGAATCTCCGTGGATCAACCTGAGATCCGAAAACGATACATCATTTGCATTAAGAGTCGGATTCAGACTTCCGGTCTGACTCCCCTGACCCTCACCAACCAGAGAACGAGAAAGACCCTCTTTCCGTCTCCCAAACCCACCGGATCCAAGCATTCAAAAAACCAATCCAGTCGCCATCGAAATCGCCGTCAGAGACCACAAATTTTTTAACTATAGTTATGACAGATTTATAATTGATAACAGATTTATTTTTCACGGCAGATTTATTTATGAAGACACAACAAACTTTCAAAATATATGACAGATTTGATATAATTTCTGGAAGATTTATTAACCATAGTTATTTCAGATTTATTTTCTTGATTAAAAATCTATCGTAGACAGATTTTTTTACAGAAAAATAATTACTAGGTTGACCTTTAATGATAACATATTTGTTTTAAGTTACGACAGATTTTTAATTTAAACAAAAATCTGTCGTTTGATAACAGATTTATAACGTTTATAAAAAATTGTTAAAATGACCTCTGTGAATATCATATGTTATAGTAGATTTGTTTATGTTATGACAGTTTTTCTGTTTGCTTCAAAAAATCTAGTGTTTGATAACAGATTTATTAAATGTAAAATGTAAATATAGTGACAACAGATTTTTGAAAAAAAAAAAGTGACAACAGATTTGTTTTAAATTAAAAAATTTTCAGTCATATTTTTATTATTTAGATTTTTTTATAAATCATATTAAGAATGGTATTTTTAAACTCATATATTTAAAGCATATTTTATATATTAAAAAATCATATTTTTATATATTATATTATATTTTCATAAATATTATTTTAATATTTTATATACATTCTTTTAGTTATAATTCAATACATATATTTAACTTATTTAAACTATATAATCTTAAATTTCATATTTTTAAATCATATCTTTATACATAATGTTTTGTAAACAATTTTTTGAAAATTATTTTTATACATTATATTTTAAATCATAATTTATTTTTATACATATACATTATTTTTTTCATTAATCGTATTTTTAAATCAAAATATTTAATACTGTTATTTTTTCATTTTTCGTTTTTCTAAAAAAAAAAAAAAAAATTCTCGGTTTTTAGTCTTTTTACCTAAAATTGGTATTTTATTAGATAGGGTGGAGTATTAATCTAGCAATTAATTGCCAAATAGGTGTCAAACTGATATATTTTCACTAAAAAAATTGTGATCTATACGTCTATTTGTTATCAAAAAATCCATGTGATGATAGATTTTTAAAACTTTTGTATCAATTCGGCTAAGCGCTAAGCATGCTAATCGATATCAATACAATAAAACTATAATGTGTTGCTTTCCTCTTCTGACACATCAGCCTTAATATTGAAGCTGGTGTTGACACCTCAGAAAAAATTAACAGCCTATCAAATTAAAACAATTAATACATGTCAGCAGTCTAGGAAAGTTGGGCTTAATGTGTTTTGGTTATGAGAAGTGTTAATGGGCCGCAAGATTAGTCAAAGCCCAAATAAAGAAATGTGTTGTGTTAGAGTGTTAATGGGCCGCAAGATTGGTCAAAACCCAAATAATAGCTTCTATTTTGTTGTTTAGCACATATGCAAATTTTGGAATAAGATTTACGGTTCATCAAATAAAATTATAGCTATGGAAAAAGTTTTCTAAAGATATGGTAACTAAAAGAGTTGTTGGGCATAATCTGGATCATGTCAAAGTAATTTGCTGAATCACCATAAATTTCTTCAACAAAGAATACAATTTTGAAGTAAAAGTAAAATTTTCCGGAGAGGTATGATGTTTTCTTTGGACAACATAATCATTTTTGTTATTACATATTTTGTCTTTAAATTTATTTGGTTATTTATATAATCATTTTTCCAGTTATTACGTTATCAATATGATTTTTACGTAAAGAAAATCATTTTTTTTTTCAAAAATCTCTATACAAAACAAATAACTCAAACCAACATAAATATATATGTATATATATTATAAGGGAAAATTAAGCTAAAAATTTATTTAAATCTTTATAATGATAAATATATATTAATTCAGTTATTTACAACATTATATATATATATATATTTTATAAGGGAAATTAAGCTAAAAAATTATTTAAATCTTTATAATGATAATTATATATTAATTCAGTTATTTACAATATTAACTATTAAAATAAAAGTAAAAATAAGTAATTTGTGACGGAACTTAGTTGAGTGATATTTTAGTTTTCTTTATGGATCAGACTTAAAGCATTGTTTAGAATAATAAAATAAGACTTTTGTTGTTTTCTTAAAGTAAAATAAATTTTCCCAAAAAGAAGATACAAGAAAGAAAATTCATAATCTTGTGTTTTTTTGCTAAGAAGATGTCATTCAAGTGGTTACCTTATAAATATTAAAATGTATAAAATATACAATAAAATTTAAGCAAAATCAGAATACTAAATTCTAATTTTTACAAGACTTTTAAATGTTCAATCTTATTTATCTTAAAATATAATTAATTATTAAAAATAGTCCGCATACCAACAAATTCCAAACAAATTAAGAAAAACTTACAAACAATATATTGTACAATAAAACACAACAAAATAGTAACAAAAAAAAAGAGAAAAAATAATCTTGCGGCGTAGCGCGAGTACTATCCTAGTTAAATTTTAAAATCCTAATTCTTAAACACACGAATTGNAAAAAAAAAAAAAAAAAAAAAAAAAAAAAAAAAAAAAAAAAAAAACTAAAAATCGGTGGTAAGCGAAAAAGACTAATTAAAAATAAATGAAGATTCTTAATATTTTTGGACAGTTTATTCAATTTCTTCCGAAAATGTTGGAAAACCAAGAGAACCGGAAATAACCAGTTTGGAATTCGGATTCAGCATTGTTTTCAGTATCTCTTTCTATTATACCCAAAGCCGCCGCGCCGAGACACTTTGAGAGCCAATCGCGATTTGAATTTTGCATCGACGGCGAAAAAATGCGATCGTTAGAAGACTTATCACCGATAGAAACCCTAAATATTGAAGAGAACGGCCTCGTTCTCGTCTCACGCGTTAAGCTCTGTCTCACAATCCACCCAGTTGTCCCTTCCGTATCTAAACCCATCGACGAATGGCAACTCAAGCGATCCTTGATAGATTACCTCAAAAGCTCCGTCGTACCGTCGGTGACAGTTGCGGAGGAAGATATCGTGGTACGCCGTCACAAGGACTTGAAGAAACGCAAGCGTGAGGAGCCAGTAGCTCATGGATCGTTGTTTATCCGCGATTTAGGGTTTCTTGATGGGAAGAAGAGGAAGAAAGAGATTGATGGAGAGAGAGATGTGAAGGAATTGGAGAGGAAGTTTCTTGACTGGAGGAAGAGTTTGGTGGAGAAGATGAATGGTATTGAGCTTAATTTGGAAGGAGTTAAGTATAAGCTTAGTGTGGTGCTTCCGATTTCAGATGATTTCGAGAGGTTGAAGAAGGATTGGGAGGAGTTTTACGCTTTTGGTAATTTGGGTTTATCAAATTTAGAGCTTGATTTGTATGATTTTTCTTTTGGATATTTTGATGTGATTGTGCTTTTGTAGGGCATCAAAGGGAGGCAAGGAGAGAGGCTGATACGATAGTACTCAGAGGTGTGCCATCAAGATGGTTTGCTGAGCCAAGAGTATCATCAAAGCCTTCTATGTTGGTTACACATACAATCTTCTCTAGCTTTGGGAAAATTAGGTACAGATTCTTTCATCTTTCGTGTCCAATTTGATTCTGTTTGGCTCAATGTGACACTGTTGAAGTTAAGATTAATGAATTTGCTTCAAGAATGTGACACTGTGGGAGTTAAGGTTGCTAAGTTCATTGGTTTTGTGCTGCTTTGGATAGATTTCATGCATCTGCATTTAATTATAGTCTACAGTATTTGTCCATGTAGTTCAAAAGAATTGGCATTTTGTATGGAAATCTTACCTGACGACTAGTTACAATCATTGTATTGAACTTGATGTACCAAGTGTGCTCACAGTTGTCTATTCTTCGGATCATTATTCTGTTTACCAATGAATCTGATGTTAATGTAATTCGGATAATTTATATAAATCCATGTTCAGCTGCATTAACTCATCCTCTATAGGAATCTTAATGTTGCTGAGGACGATGATCTAGGTAAGGACGGAGATGAAGACAGTGGAGACCTTGTATCAGGTCTACATTGTAAGATTGTGGTTCAGTTCGAGAAGTACAATGACTTTGTGAATGCCATGAAGGCTTTCTGTGGTCGCTCAATGGAAAAGGTATCATCTATATTGCAAAGTAGCATTTTAGGTTTCACTAGACAAATATTTTGGGAAATTTGGAGCTGTTGACGAGCTTTTATCATTCCCTAAAATGATTTTGTTGGAGACTTCGACTGAATCCTGCACTAAATTGTATGAAAAAGTTTGGTTCTGCTTGTGCTAGTGTGGTTTTGTGGGTTCTTGCTACTGTATCCGAAACTAAATAGTGTGATGTAACCACATCTAAATGCTTTACCGACTCTGTAACGTCTGTATATACCTCATTCAATACTTTCTGTTTGATAGTCGATAGATTAAATTTTATGTGATTGTTTATGCAGAAAGAATTAAGCAACTGATATTTTTGTCAGTATTTCTCTTGTAGGAATTTGAACATAGCTGATATATTCCGGTTTTTGTCATTTGAGCAGGAAGGTACTCGGCTAAAGGCAGACTATGAACTAACATGGGACAAGGTTGGATTCTTCCGGGACTTGAGGAGGGCGTTGGATCACAGAGATGGCGGACACAAAAACGAGTCGTTCGGATACAATCAGGATGATTTACGCCGGAAAAGATTCAGGGTAATTTATGATTGTGATCATATAACTAAAATGCTGAATCTAAATGCTGAATCTAGATAAAAGATGAGATTCTGATATTTTAAATTAAATCTGGTTGTTTGCAGGAGTAAGACACTGAGATGAGATCTAGAGAAACATGGGAGATGTTGTAGTGCTGCTCTCTGTCGTCTAGGTCTATGACAGGTGGATTTGTATTTTAAGATGATGTTTTGAAGTTTCTAAGTTCAGATCTGATTTTTGTTCTTATGCCAAAATACATGCACACCGGACTGGACTTGACTAGAATTTAATTCGGAAAAATATTCCCTTTGAAAAGTTGTGGGAAGAAACTTTGGCATGTCAATCAAATTGGGCTAAGTTCTGTCCAACCTGAGTTGTTGTGTCTATATTTTTATAGTCCGACTCGAACGGTCCAAAATTGGTTTGAGATATGTTCTATTTGATTTGGAAAATACCAATTACGCATCTACTTCTGAGACAGAAATGAACTTGTGTGAACAAAATAATTTATTTAGTGCCAATTAATTGTTATATTTTATGTTAGGAGAATATCAAGAAGTTATTTTGGAATGGTTCTAAAGATGGTTGGTGCTGTAACTCTTATCACCACGTCAGTTTCTCTTTGGTTATGAATTTTAACAAGCGTCAAAATGGACTTCAAGGTTCAAGCTCAAGGGAAAATATTTTGATATCAAACAGCCGATAAAGTTGTTCACCATCCATTCGGGTCATATTGTCTTCAATGTTTTGATTCATGGTTTAGTACTATTCTTCCAATCTAGTTACAACCTTTTATATAGAAGCTGATATAACCAAAAATGTAAATGTATTTCAATAAATGAATAGATATGGACTTCTCTTCATAAATTCTAGAAGCACGACCTTATCTATCACCAATGAATCACACATTTCCAAAGTGAAATCCAATATACTAATAAGACTAAAATAAAGTCTTTTGAAGCGGACAAAATTATGATTATCCATAAACGACTTTAAATCTCAAAACTCCTTGAGAAGACCGTTGTTACCTACATAAAACTTCCATCGAGGTCAATTGATATCTAGAATCCCTGAGACTGACACACTCACACACTGTCTAAACTTAATGTATAATGTCATCCACCATCTATCTTTTTATGATCGATGGTACGTGATTAATGGAGATCAAAAGACAGACCGTGGATCACGTGTTCCATAGATGTGTCAAGGAAACTAAATTGAATTATAAGAAAACAGCTAACGAATTTATTATTTTTAGAAAAAATGACAAATGTATTTGCATCACACTATCTTTCTTCATTTTTTTTAAAGAATATTGTTGATGATAAGATGAAACTTGCAAGTTATGATTATTTAGTCATAATCACTCTTTATCACGATGACTACTCTAGTGATTAATTAGTGATTAATACTAATCTCGTTGATGTGTTAGTACGTATATTATTGATTTTACTTCTACGTTATTTTTTCCAATAACATACGTACTACTAACACATCAACTAAATATTTTAAAAAGCTAATTCAAATTATATTTTCGTTTATTAATTAAATTATGCCACCATATTCTTCATTAATTCTTGTTAATAATAAGTTGACATGCATGTGAAGTTTTGGTTCTTCTACATAATCATCACTTCTTTTTTGGTTCTCCTATCAAATCTTATCTCTCTAGCTTTAAAAATAAAAATAAACTATGGTTTGCATTAAAAAAAAAAAAGGGGGTTTATCTATAAACATATCTGTCATTGTTTCAATTCAATAAGATACATAAATAAATAAATTGCTGATGACTTTTGATCAATGTACTTATATATATGCCACTTTCTATCGTTATTCTTTTAAGTTTCTTGATTGGTGTGTTATGGATTGTATTATCTATCGTTGGCGTACATGTCACATATTAGTCTACCAGGTCTAAGGTAAAGTAAAACGGGTACAATGTATATGAACATTGTCATGTAAATTCTGGCATATGAGAACTAGTTCATTCACGGTCTATTTGGTTTTATCAAATCGTTTGGTTCAAGAACATGACGATCTATATATGACCAATGGATAACCCAATCCACAACATACCAATTAAGAAACACAAAACAAAACATAGAAAAAGATCCCCAAAAAGTAAAAAGCAAAAAAGTTGGGATTTTTGTATTATCAGTTTAAGTATGCTTGAGTAGATAATATGTAACACATCTTGCAATTGCATATTTACATCTATAAACATCAGAAAACCTAAAGGAAGCAAATAAATAAAGATACACATGTTTCTGCTAATTCAGCTGTCTCTAAATTCAACAACTATGAACAAAACAGAGAATTAACAAAAGAGTAACCAAACCAAAAAAAACTTTTGACAAAGACAACAAAAAAAAAGAGAAAGAAAACTTCTTTTTGTTTTCTTTGCTCGGTCACGCGGTTTTTTTCACGAGCAGCCAAAAAAAAACTTGTTCTACTACTTGCGAGGAGAATGATCACGAACAGTTCTTGGATTAAACGATGCTCTGTTTTCAATACTCAGTTTCCTAGCGAAATCTTTCTTCTTCATCGCGTAAGACAGTGACGATGATGATGACCCGCTCTGTTCTTGAATCGTCGGAACCAAGTACCAAACGATACAAGTGCACATAATCGCCACAGATCTTCCAAAGAAAGCCAAGAAAACAAGAACCAAGATCACAGTCATAGGAAAGAAACGATCCGGTCTTGCGATCTTCTTAAGCTTCTCGTTTATAACACAGTTCTGTTTCGGTTTCTGCTCTGTTTCAGGCTCTGTGTTCTTCTTGATTTCCTCTGTTTTAACTTCGTTGACTTCTTCTGTTTTGACCTTATGATCAGGAGAAACAACATCTTTCTTCTTCTTATTGTTCTTCTTTTGAAGATAAGATGATCTGATCACGACGGGGACACATTCGCCAGAGCTCGTGAACACGAATCGAACAAGAGGTGGGCCGCCGGAGTCGAGCTTCTTCGAGTATATGCTTTGTCTCTTCTCGTCCAGCTCGGAGAGAAGCTCAGAGAACTTGTCGAGCCCACGATTTGAATAAGGGTTCTTGTTTGCTTTTCTTGATGCTTTTGGTGAAGAACATGGAGATCTAAATGGACTCACCATTTTGTTTACTTGGATCGATTTGATGATATTCTTTATGGTTTCTTTAAATCTTGAGGATTTGGTTTTTAAGAGACAAGAGAGACGACCTTGTTATTAATACTATAAGAGATTTGTATTAATATTTTATAAGATTTTTCACGCGACAATAATATTCTTTTTGTAACACGACACGATAATGGTTTTTTAAAATAGAGAAAAAGGATTTAAGAATTTGACCGGATCTGATGAAGCGTTGTAACTTGGTCAATCTTTTAGATCTCAGATTTTTATACTCTTTTAATATGTGGATGATTCATTATAATAAGAAGCTTCTACGAATATAAAGAACTAAAGAACATCATGGATCGCGTATGTGATAACGTTTGTGTTGGTCTTGTTGATTGACTTCCTTGGAGAAGAAGTTAAAAATAAGTCTTTTCGTTCATAGATTTCCACAAGTAATTTTATAATCAAAATTTTGTTGGAATTTTATGTATAGAGATATTGATGTTTTGACAACTAATTTGATGTGTGTATGGCAACTAATTTGATGTGTGTGTATGTTATATATATATTGGAACGGAGATTTATAGGTTTGTAAATCGAATTTAGCAATCAGAGATTCTGGTTAAGCAAGTTCTAATTTTCATAAAGCATTTGATACTAGTTTGTAAATTAATTTTCTTGTCTGTATAAGTGCTTTTTCAGAGTTTGGTAAATATAAACATTGTTTAAAGACGAGTTAGGTTAGAGCTTCTCCAACGGAGACTTTTAGATGAAACTTTGAGAAGCTCTTATGCCAAATGTAATTAAAATTAAATCAAAAATGGTAAATATAACACCAACCGCCTCTTATTTAGGAGGTTAAAGAGCCGCCTCTTAATAGCGACGTATCACTACATGGTTGGTTGGAACTTTTTTTTTTGTCCGATCTCATCTCTCTCACGATGGCAAGTTCTTCTGACTTTGCTCGAAGAGATCGGCCAAGTGAAGAAGAAGAAGAGAGAGATTCTGTGAAGAAAATATCGAAGCGATCTATTACGGTTCATTGGCTTGAGGATTCTTCGTTCTTGTTTCGATCATGTTTGTATTTTATAAGTCTGTGCAAAGTTTTGTTCTCCCTCTTTGTGATTAACTTCAGAAATCTCATTTGGTATACGTTTCCTTTTTGTTATCATTTCTGCTAATCACATATGCTTGTGATTGTTGATTCTCTTTATATGAATTACTTCGCTTCAATAAAGGTATGTTAATATTTTCCTGGTGAAACCTGAAGCTTTACTGCTGCACTTGTTGATGGTGGTAACACGGTGTTAGTATTGTTGTCTGGATCTAACAAAAGTCCAAATTTGGTCTCTAATGGAAGTGGCATAAGTGAATCTTCTTCAGTCTCGGTAACTGGTTTCAGTTTTCTCAGTCTTTCCTTTGCTTTCTCAGCTGCTTGTAGAGCCTTTTCACTGCTTAAAGTTATCAGTTTCCATGGGTTTATGCTTACATGAAAACCTGGTTTCTTGTTGATCAGCGTGGAAGGTGAACGTTCATCTCCTTCAATCGTGTTTTTTTTTTTGTCTTTTCTGTTTTAGTTATGTGATCAATTTACCTTCCCCTTATCTGTTTATGCCTTTCTGATTTTGTAGTCTGCATATGTTCTATGGCTGCTGGATATGAATTTAGTATTATGCATAGGAGTTTGGATGTTATATAGTGGAGGTTCTGATTCGTTCTGCTTGCCTACACTCCCCTGTATCTGTACATCATAAGTTTGTGAGGTGGTTTTCTATGTTTGTTACTTCTAGTGTAGATTTCCGAGGAAGCATAAACAGACTTTTCATTAGGGAACTCATTGCCTAGTCTTATCTTTCTATTTTTCGTAAAAACAGATGAGAGTTCAGATGACACTCCTGGGGAGAATAAAGCAGCAATGGATTTCATAAAGTGGCTATTTGACAACACAATCGTTAAGGCCACAAAAGTGTTTGTGAAGATTACAAAGGTTAGGAGCGAGCTTTTCAATAGTTACAATGACGATGGTGTTAACAAGAAGGGGAAAGATGCCAAATTCAACAATTGACTCGAGGAAAAGCTGATGACCTCGGTCCTCCTCTCCATTGTGGTCGTACTGGTCTTCTGATTTCTAGAGTCTGTACTTGCAACATTTTTATTTTGAAATTGATATTTCTTCAAAAATAAAAACCCCAATAAGAGTTTTACCATTGGAGAGAATAGTTTTATTTAACCTTCTAAAAGTTCTTATTTTTAAAAAGTACACAGTTTAATCTTAAAAAAATTTAAGAGACTCAAAATATTAACTTACCAATGGAGATGCCCTTAGTCAACTTAGTTCGAAAGTTTGGAATTATTGTTCACATAATTTTCGGTGGATTTGATTAATTTTCTCGATTATGTAAGCACATGTGACAAATTACCTGTCTGTTTTGCTCGTTACTACGTGTTTTATATCATTAAAAATATTTTAGGCTGTCGCTCTGTGTTTAAGACTTAGATAATTATTATATGCATGCATATCAACTGATGATCCAGAAATCATTTCCAACTACATCAAATTTAAATTTACTAACTAATGTTGCTAAAAATATTAGAGTTGTCAACCACTTGTCAATAAAATGTGTGTGATGAAAGGATGTAACAGATTTATATTGTTTACAGTTCTACCAAATAATAGCCGAGTTATTTCTACTCCATCAAAATTTATTTTAATTTTTTGTATTTTGCGTATATAGGAGTATTACATTTGGAATGTTTATGTTTTTGAAAACATTTTTAATACCAATAAATTTGACTTGTCGGAAAAAAAAAATCATATCATTTAAGGAGGCATCATCCCCTTATATTAAAAGAGAAGATAGAAATTAAAATATAAGCAAGTGGTGTGTCTTGCGACAGCGTCTGGTGCCTCCAAAAGAGATTGAACATTGCATCTCTAGTTAGTTAAATTCTTGTCTCTGAGGGTGGGATTAGGATACATTAACTTTTGCAAAAAAAAAAAAATGATACATTAACCCAACTTTATACCCTTTTGAAAATATGTATAAATCCATATCTTCGTAGTGCAAAAAGAAAAATAAAAATCTAAAACTGATATTAAGGAGTACTTGGTTTTTAATAAAAAAAGGTAAAAGTAAAATAATAATAATTGAAAGTTAGTAATAAAATAGTATAATATATCTTTAGAAATTTATTCGTCTTTTTGTGAAACAAAATTAAACTTTTAAATTTACACTCTTTGTCAAGTAGGTATAATATTTATTAATTTTATATGCTTATTAGTGGATAACATATATAATGGATTAACTGTTTTTGTGTTTAGCAAAAAGATAAATAAATATATTATAGTATTTTATTATTTAATATGTATGAAATTATCTAGAATGACAAGTAATATAAATTGGAAAGAATAGTAGATAAGTATAACTATAGCTGTTTTCAGCTAAATTCTCTATTTTTTTTGGTAATTTGATTTTAGCAGTTGAAACAGTATACAATAAATTTCTCCAGCTAAATGTTGTATTACAAAGTGCATAAAGATAAAAAGAACAAAGTTATATTGAAAGTACGTTCATACCTGTTGACCATAGTATAAATTGTATAATAATTGAAGTAGAAAATATCATTTGTGACAATTCTTACAAAGCAGTTGCAAAAAAAAATTATCTATCACCTAAACTAGTGTGTCAAAATCATCACAACTTTCGATGAGTTTTGGATAAAGGTCTACAAGTAAACTGCTTAATCATCATCATAGTTTAATCAAACTATCGAATTGATGGAATAATATAGAATTGGCTCAATGACATCAAATACATAAATCAAAGAGATGATGATGATGATGTTNTTTTTAAAAAAAAAAAAAAAAAAAAGGATGATGATGAGGATTCATTGACTATCAATTAAAAAACTTGAATTGATCTTCTAGAATCATTATCTCTTTGGCTCTAGAATTTTTCACATCAATGGTCTCAATAATTAGTACACTCTTACATTTTTTTCCATTTATAAAAGTAAAAGATTCTTATTCACACACTGCTCATCATATATTTTTCCGAAGTATACATGTTAGTTACTAATTAGCCCTAATTAGTAGTATTACTGACATCTTTTAATTCTATCATTTAAGTTAAATTTAAGTGTGTGAATGTGCGATAGACAGTAAGTCTCCACAATATTTGATTAAACGATTTAATGGACATTGAGACATTTGATTAGGTATATAAACAAAAAAGACTACAACCTATGAATCCAATAGGAACGCAGCTTAAGGAGTAAGTTTGAATTCAAGAGTAGGTATGAAAGTCAAAAAAACATTGTTTAGAAATGTACAATACATTGGATTTGGAACATTCTATTGAAAACTCCAATATGCTATATGCAATTATTCATATGTTTTATTTAATAAATTAGTTATATATCTCAAATAGTGTAGGCAACTTCGTGTGTTAATATATCTTCAAAATCATATTCAACTCAATCAGCTATGATGTGAAGAACATTCGGAAAACTCTTATCAGCTATAAATATATTGACTTTATAGAAAGCACTAATAATAAGATCAGAGGTAAGAGTATGAAGTGTTAAGGACACACACACTTATAGTCTTATATACAAAACGTTACAGACACTTTAGCTTGTAACCAAAAACAAAACAAAGCTTCCATGGCACAAACATATCACATAATTATATAAGTCATTGTTCTTCTTTTCTTAGATACTATTATTAACAACATTTCAAGAAGCAAACATGAAAAAGATATAAAGAAAAGTAGTTGTAAGATATCTCTGTGAAAAATTACCTGTAAAACACTTGATCTCATCAAAACTCAGAGAGCTCACTGTGGTTCATCATTGCAGTTTCTGGATGATAATGAATCATTTCCTTCCACATTAACTCTCTAATCATCTCTGCTCCCAAATCCTCGTCTTCATCTACATCAAGATCAATAGGAACTTGAGCAGGAGGATTTGTACTAGGGTCATATAAAGGCGCCATGTAAGGATGTTGAAGTGCTTCTGTGACACTAATCCTTTTAGATGGGTCAAGAACGAGCATTTTCTGAAGCAGATCGATGGCTAGAACGTTCGCATTCGGGTAAAGCCGTGAGAATGATATCCCTGGTGAGTAAGGGAGTGATTCTATGTATCTTTTGGCTTTAGGGTTATCTATAAACTCGAGATCTTCCTCTCTCTGGCTCCCCAAAATGTTAATGATGAGTTTAATCTGGTTTAGACATTCTGTTCCAGGGAATATAGGTTTTCTCCCAAGAAGCTCGGCGAATATGCAACCAACTGACCAGACATCAATAGAAGTTCCGTAGTTGTCACAACAGAGGAGAAGCTCTGGTGCTCGGTACCATCTAGTCACAACATACTCAGTCATGAACTGACCTTTAGTGTTGCTCGTCCTCGCTAGCCCAAAATCACATATCTTTAAGTCACAGTTTGCGTTCACAAGGAGGTTACCAGGTTTTAGATCCCGATGGAGAATGTTGGCTGAATGAATATACTTGAGCCCTCGAAGCAACTAAGCAAAAGAATGAAAAAAAACACAAGTAAATGCAAACGTCAAATGCAAACTAAACGTAAAAGCAAAGGGGAAACAAACCTGGAACAAGAAGTATTGGCAATGGTCATTACTTAACACTTGAGACGATTTGATAATCTGATGAAGATCAGTATCCATGAGCTCATAAACAAGATACACATCTTTAAAGCTTCTCTTATGATTAGCCATCATCACATCTTTAAGAGAAATCACATTCTCATGTCGAAGATGACGTAGAAGCTTAAGCTCCCTAAGTGTTCTCAACGCATCGATCCGATTCTCAAACACATTGTGGATCTTCTTGATCGCTACTCTCTCATTACTCTCTCTGTTAACAGAAGAGCAGACTACACCGTACGCGCCTCGGCCTATAGGTTTGATGGGCACGTATTTGGTATCGATCTCGAAAAGTGTTTGCCACATTGAGAAGTAATGTTTCCCTTGGTTCCTTATCCCATTTGGTGGATCAACCGGAGTCGCCATTCTCCCACCTTATTAACACAAAAATGGAAGAAAGATCGAAACTTTTTCGGAATTCGAACATCCAATAACCGATCTAACACGTTATATAAAAGTCCTAGAAATTTGAAAGTGTACTGAACACAAAATTTTAAAAACTGCTTCAACAAGTGACAATGAAAGATCAAATTTTTAATTTTTGATCTTATGGTTCTCTAAGCTTAAGTTTATGAAATTGATTTCTCAAATCACTAGAATGTAAATGTTTTAGATTTCATTAATCATTTAAAAGCTTTTGTTAAGAGAAAGGAACAATAAAAACTGAATCTTGATCCGATGATGAGATTGAGTTGGAATGATCTGAATTTGCAGAGAGAGCTTACCTGGTTGGGAGACGAATCAGATTCGTCGGTGAGACGATCTCCGGTGAGATTTGAGCGGAGGGGGAGAGAGGAAGTTGGAGAGATTTGGGCTGGTGAGAGTGAGAGATTTGGTCAACGCTCTGACCGTTGACTCTCTAGTTTCTCGTTCATTACCATTTAGAGGATTGATTGGTTAGTTTAGTTCCAGTTGTGTCTGGTTTGTTTCTCTTTTGTCTGTGTCATTCATTAATAAGTTTGGGCTTAATTAAGCCCAATTTGATTCCATTTAAAACAGTACTATAACTCGTTTAAATAAATTTGATCNCTCATAAACAAGATACACATCTTTAAAGCTTCTCTTATGATTAGCCATCATCACATCTTTAAGAGAAATCACATTCTCATGTCGAAGATGACGTAGAAGCTTAAGCTCCCTAAGTGTTCTCAACGCATCGATCCGATTCTCAAACACATTGTGGATCTTCTTGATCGCTACTCTCTCATTACTCTCTCTGTTAACAGAAGAGCAGACTACACCGTACGCGCCTCGGCCTATAGGTTTGATGGGCACGTATTTGGTATCGATCTCGAAAAGTGTTTGCCACATTGAGAAGTAATGTTTCCCTTGGTTCCTTATCCCATTTGGTGGATCAACCGGAGTCGCCATTCTCCCACCTTATTAACACAAAAATGGAAGAAAGATCGAAACTTTTTCGGAATTCGAACATCCAATAACCGATCTAACACGTTATATAAAAGTCCTAGAAATTTGAAAGTGTACTGAACACAAAATTTTAAAAACTGCTTCAACAAGTGACAATGAAAGATCAAATTTTTAATTTTTGATCTTATGGTTCTCTAAGCTTAAGTTTATGAAATTGATTTCTCAAATCACTAGAATGTAAATGTTTTAGATTTCATTAATCATTTAAAAGCTTTTGTTAAGAGAAAGGAACAATAAAAACTGAATCTTGATCCGATGATGAGATTGAGTTGGAATGATCTGAATTTGCAGAGAGAGCTTACCCGGTTGGGAGACGAATCAGATTCGTCGGTGAGACGATCTCCGGTGAGATTTGAGCGGAGGGGGAGAGAGGAAGTTGGAGAGATTTGGGCTGGTGAGAGTGAGAGATTTGGTCAACGCTCTGACCGTTGACTCTCTAGTTTCTCGTTCATTACCATTTAGAGGATTGATTGGTTAGTTTAGTTCCAGTTGTGTCTGGTTTGTTTCTCTTTTGTCTGTGTCATTCATTAATAAGTTTGGGCTTAATTAAGCCCAATTTGATTCCATTTAAAACAGTACTATAACTCGTTTAAATAAATTTGATCCAGTGGACGTGCCGGAGTGGTTATCGGGCATGACTAGAAATCATGTGGGCTTTGCCTGCGCAGGTTCGAATCCTGCCGTTCACGGATTTTAACCTTTTTTTTTTTTTTTTAAATAGAAAAAAACAAGTGATGAATACATAACGGCATCATGCATAACTTCACGAACCATTTAGCTATTATATTATTATTTTTTCTTCAATACAAGCTTTGTTGTATGAGATTAGGTGATTAGGTCACTTTCTATTAGCTTTTGTCTCTTTCGTTCAATCATGATCTACAATGCAGAAATGGTTCTAGTCTGAATTCAAGATATAAGGCTTTATATACAAGACTCATGTGATTGTTTGCTGGTAAATGGTTTTGGTAGATCGGAAGGGTTTAGTCCAATCTACTCCAAAGGTGATTAGATGATTAGGTCACATTTTATATTAGCTTTTGTCTCTTTCGTTCAATCTCGATCTACAATGCAGAAATGGTTCTAGTCTGAATTCAAAATACAAGGCTTTACATACAAGACTAATGAGATTGTTTGCTAGTAAATGGTTTTGGTAGATCGAAAGCGTTTAGTCCAATGTCCTCCAAAGGTGAGACCTTGGTTTTGTCTTTCAATGGCGGTAAATTTTCAGAACTTGTTCTATTCGTTCCCGGCAAAGAGGACATATCCTCAGTTGCGAGGCGCATGTTATGCAGCAGCACATATGACCACACCTACAAGTACAAACCAAACAAAAAGAGGAATCAAAAGCTGCCATGTCTGAACAGTGAGAGAGTTTCAAAGAGTTTTTACAAGTAAAAGCAGTGCCCTTACTGAACAAAAGCGGTGTTATACTTCCGGTCCAGGCAAACCACACAAAGATCAGGTGTATCGCCATCTCTGCTTGTTCCACCTGAGCTATTCTCATGTTGCCTTATTAATCCTGATAAGAAATTCTTGTAAGCAGAGTAATTCCAAGAGTATGCAGAAAAAGGTATCACATGTTATTACAAACTCTAATGAGTTACCTGAGCTGTTCTCATGTTGCCTTATTAATCCTCTAGTTACAGGTTCGGCTCTCCTAGGAGTAGGAGCTGTATTAACAACTCTACAACAAATTGCTCAACACTTAAACTTGTGATGACTAATTATTTTCAATTTATGTGACTTTGGTTAAGCTGCGACATACCTATCCAGTGACAACTGCCGCTGCCGCCGCCTTCTCTCTCGAATATATTCAATTCTCTTTAGAGTATATTTAATCACAGGCTTTGTAAGAAGAATCACACCAAGAACAGTTAAACCAATGGAGGCATACTTGAACCTCCTGCCAAAAAATACACCTTTTAGACTTTTCAATCATAGTATTCGAAGAAAAAGAACAGGGCAAAACAGAGAAAAGAAACAACCTTGACCATTCTCCCAATTTAGAGAAGAGCTGATCGAGCGGTATAGAAGAGACGTAGAAAGGTCCTTGCTCAGGTTTTTGAATCCTGACATTCCCCATGCCATCCTTAACAGCCTGTTAACATGGCCGTAAGCAACACAACAAAACTGAGAGATGTAAAACGTATTTTGATATATAGGAGATTTATGACTTGTAAAGAATAAAAGACATACCTCACCAACAACTGTAAGCGGTGTACCAATTGGGACAATATGCTCAATGCGTCTTACCCCAAGTATCTGTAGACAATAATGGTGCCACAACATATTAGCATCGTCCAAACAAAAGCAAATCAATGAAAAGTGGAAGGAAAGGAAAGACCTGAAGGCCTTTAAGATAATCCAACATTCTTTGAACAAGCGATACCGGCTCTGACTTTTCGAATACATCACTTCCAACCGTCAACGCCAAGCCTATTTCACCTTGAGATACAGCTACATCCACACGACCTGTCTCATCGTCCTATCGAACAACCAATGACTTTAGTAAAACACTCTAATCCAAAGTCCACAACACAGAAGTTGGCTTATCAAACTCAAAATTCCAACTGACTATACAATACCAGATACCACGGGACTTCCTTAGTAATGGGCTGCATAAATGTACTATCTTGAACCCATGAAAACCTCCAATTACGACTCAAAACCTGTTGTTCTGCCTGAAGAATCATTGTTTTAAAACATACCATCTAAAAGCTTTTACAATATCTAATATACGATTCATCTAATTTCATACATACCGTTTTCTTGACAAAAACACCGAGTAGGTCGCTGTGGTCACACTTAATAGGTGTCTCAGAGCCAAGACTTCCTGATACTATGACCAAAGGTAACACCTTGCTCTCTTCTTCTACCAATTTTTCTGAAGAAAAAACGAAAGATTGATACTAAAAACATAATCAAAAACCCCTAAAATTGAATTGCAGAAACAATACATACCCAAATCCTTGAGGTGGTAAACCTTATTGATTGAATCGACAACTCTGTCTCGCACAAAAGAGGTAGAGAAGAACATTATCACCGAACAATGAAAAAAGAGAAAGTGATCGCAAAAAAAGAAAACCCCCTAACCTGCCAGTGCTCCGGCTGAGAAGATAAAGAGCGACGCCGCCTAAGCAACATGTAAACCCAGCCAAATGTAGCATCTTCTTCTTCCACCGGGGCACACTGATCCCTTTACGAAAATCACTATTTGTCGGCAGTTTACTTCATTCGTTCGTCGAGAAATTAGTAACCGATCAAAACTTTCAGGGAAGAGTGAAGTCGAGTGATGATGATGATGATCATCACATCAGTCGCCAAAATAGGGATTAATTGTTAATTAAGTCCAAAACCTTTTAAATATGACAAAACAAACCCAATTCATTTTGTTCTCTTCTGAATCTTTAAAAAAAAAAAAAACTAATTAATGCTGAAATTTATGGGTTGACCAATACTAATTTTATTTTTTCAATTGACCAATACTAATTTTATTTTTTCAACCAAACATTAATTAAAAGGAAATTTATTATCCAAATCGGACAGAAAAAAATTACAAATGAAATTTCTTATACAAAAGATCTCGCAGATCGAGCAAGAGAATCCGCTTTCAAGTTTGACGCATGAGGAATCCTAGATAGGGTAAAAGATGGGAAGAAAGCCTTGAACAAACTGAAGTCATCCAGGAGGCTAGAAAACGCTGGCTTGTCTTCAAGATTCTGCACCATCGCGAGCACCTCACACAATCTGTCTCAAAATTCTAGCAGGTCAAACTTTTAGAAAAGATACACTCCGTGACTCACAACAAAGCTTCAAACTCCGAATGAAGGGGGAAAGTACTCCAACGAAGACACTGATGTAACGCTGAGAACCAATACTAATTATTTTGTTCCCAAAAACACGATTTTGCATGAAGAAGTCATAATCCCTGTATTATAAATTTGGAAATACATTTAGTAGATTGAAAATACATTTGGTAAAATAACATTTTATTTGAATAAATATCAAAATTTGAAGTTAGTATTTATAATATTCAAAAAACATACTTAAAATAATATTCAGAATTTAAATATTTTAGATACTTTTAACTTGATACAAAATGTAATTTTTTACGGATTATGTTATGAAATGGGCTAGAGTTTACATAAATATAATTATATAGGTTTTTAAGGTTTGATCTACTAAAATACACAAAATATTTTTTTAGTATAATATTTAATGAGAGGTGTTAAGCCAATCCTAACTGATACCAAAAAAAGAAATACAATCCATCTAAAATTTTAGAATCTAAATATTAATTAAAACATATTAAAACAAACAGAGAAATACAACATATACATTTTTTAATAATTATAAAAAAACTGTCATGCGGTGTATCCTGGTTAAGATATAGTTGACAAAGTTAAAGTTTAACTTTGAGATTTATGAAGTAGCATTTTTTTGGGTTGAATTACTATAAGACTATGACCATGAATGTTTAGTAGATTTTGAAAGAGATTTTGGTTTTTGTTTTTCAAAACTTCACTTTCATACCAATTAATTGACAAAGTAAAAGTTAAACTTTTAGATTTATCGAAGTAGCATTTTTTTGGGGTGAATTACTATAAGACACATTGAATGTTTTGTAGATTTTGAAAGAGATTTTGGTTTTTGTTTTTCCAAATCTCATTTTCATACCAATCAAGATTTTAAAGTTTTATTGGAATCCCTAAAAATTAGGAAAACTATTTTATTATAGGCCATGAATGGTAATGGTTTATTATGTAAATCTTACAAATAGAATATTATATTAGCAAATGTACTTCCGTTTTAATAAGAAAATGATGTGGTATTTATTTAAATGATAAAGGTTTATTCTGTAAATCTTACAAATACAATGTTATATTAACAAATGTACTTCCGTTTTAATAAGAAAATGATGTGGTATTTATTTAAATGATAAAGGTTTATTCTGTAAATCTTACAAATACAATGTTATATTAACAAATGTACTTCCGTTTTAATAAGAAAATGATGTGGTATTTATTTAAATGATAGAGGTTTATTATGTAAATCTTACAAATAGAATGTTATATTAACAAATGTACTTCCATTTTAATAAGGGATATATTAAATCCTATGGTTTGAATCGTATGATAACTTTAAATGAGTGGTTTTTAGTTTTTGGATTTTTTTTTTTGACTTTTTTAGTTCTTGATTTTTGATGTAGATTTTATTTTTTGCAAAATCTTGAATGGTAACTTGATTAATTTTTGGTTTTTATATATAGTTTTTGATAATCAAGTAAATTAGAATTTTAAAAAGTTGATTTTGTAAAATCAAAAGCTAAAAACTAATACAAATCAGATACTATTCAAGGCCATAATCTTCCATTAACGATAGTAGATTTCTAGTTCTCCCATAATTTAGAGAATCTAGTTTTTACTTTTTCTACGTTATTTTTTCTCAAAAACCAAAAATCAAGATTTTTGAAACAAAAACCTAATAGCAAAATCTAAAATCTAAAATCCAAATCAAAAACTGAATTAAAAAAAAACATTATCCATTCATGACCTATGTATATTAGTTTAGTGTTACAATACCCTATTTTTATCATCGTGCTCTGGCTGGTCTTCAAACTTATACAACAACCATGAAAGATTCAAGTACTTCAAGCTGATAGAAGTAACCAAAATTTGTTTGGAACCATTTGGAACACGTGGCCGAACAATGTACGTTTAATATAGAGTGATTTTTGTTTTTGATGGAAGTAAATTGTTAAGATTGTGACATTTGTTTTATTTTTATTGGTATATGAGTCCTTCGAATATGGTGTAACTAAAACAGTGATGAACGATGGATCATGTCTTAGTAATTTTGGCCAAAAAGTGTGGATAATATGAGTGTTTTAAGAATTTTATCTCATCTTTTCTATTTAAGATAAATTATTATATAACAAACAAATTTTTTCTTTTTATTATATAATTTTATATCAAAATTCATCATAATCTTTTTAATTTATAAATAGAACTTTGGTTTCATTTTCATTTAGACATTGGAAAAAATAGTAAGTAGTCTAACAACTTATAAAAGCTTTCATATGACTATTATTATGGTGTATAAAAGCTTGAAATTACTTGTACACTTTTTAAACCCTCTTTACCCTTGAAAGTGTGTTCATACAAAAACGAAATTACAAGTTATGCCATTAACTAGTGCGAAATGCCATATAATGTATGCAAAAAAATCAGAAAAAGAAAACTTTATCGGGGAAGTGTGACTAAGTCTACCGCTTTAGTTATCGGGATAGACACAAATGATATATGCCCGGTGGCGAAAGCAAAACTGATTTGCCGTGCAGACGATGACATTATGCGTTCGTTGTTTGCATTGATCAAAGAAACTGTGAGCTAGTAATTATTGAAGTCAGTAAGAAGAGAATTGTATTTGAGGTGAGGCGGGAAAACGTTCTTCAATATACGCTTGAAATTTCATATGGGATTACTAATTAGGTCGCTTTCTATTAGCTTTTGTCTCCTTCGTTCAACCATGATCTACAATGCAGAAATGGTTCTAGTCTGAATTCGGAATACAAGGCTTTATATACAAGACTAATGATTGTTTACTGGTAAATGGTTTTGGTAGATCGGAAGGTTTAGTACAAAGGATACCTCAGTTTTTTTTTTCCCTTCAATGGCAGTAAACTTTCAAAACTTGATCTACTCGTTCCCGGCAAAGAGGACAGGACCTCAGTTGCGAGGAGCATGTCATGCAGCAGCACACATGACCACACCTACAAGTCCAAACCAAACAAAAAGAGTAATCAAAAGCTGCCATGTCTGATCAATGAAAGTGTTTCAAGAGTTTTTACTAAGAAAAAGCAGTGCCCGGCCCTTACTTAACAAAAGCGGCATTATACTTCCGTTCAAGGCAGATCACACACAGATCAGGTGTATCGTCATATCTGTTTGTACTACCTGAGCTGTTCTCATGTTGCCTTATTAATCCTGGTAAGAGTAATTATTTTAAGCAGAGCAATTCCAAGAGCATGCTGAAAAAGGATTCACATGTTAATTACCACAAAGCATAAACGCTAATGGGTTGATACTACCTCTAGTTACTGGTTCGGCTGTCGTAGCAGCTGCATCAACAACTCTGCACAACAAATTGCTCAACACTTGACTTAAGAATGACTATTTATTTCCAATTTATATGAGGCTTTGGTTAAGTTGCAACATACCTATTGGTCGTATTCAGTAACAATTGTCGCCGCCTCCTTCTCTCTCGAACATCTTCAATTCTCTTTAGAGTATATTTAATCACAGGCTTATAAAGGAGAATCACACCAAGAATAGTGAAACCCATGGAGGCATACTTGAACCCCCTGCCAAAAAAGATAAATTTTTAGACTTTTTCAAACATAGTGTTCAAAGAAATTAATAAAAGGCAAAACTGAGAAAAGAAACAACCTTGAATATTCTCCCCATTTAGAGGGACCGAACGGTGTATAAGAGACGTAAAAAGGTCCTTGTTCAGGTTTTTGAATCCTGACATTAATTCCCCATGTCATCCTTAACAGCCTGTTAACATGGCCGTAAGAAACATAACAAACATGAGATGAGCGCTAACAGATAAGGACCCTAACTTCGACCGTCAACTTGAAAACTAGTAAATTAGTAATAGTATATATTACCTCACCAACAACTGTAAGCGGTGTACCGATAGGGACAACGCTCTCGATGTGTCTTACTCCAAGTTTCTGTACACAATCATGGTGCCACAACATATTAGCATTCTCCAAACACAAGTAAATGAAAAGTGGAAAAGGGGACTTCTTTAGTCATCGGCTGCATAAATGTAATATCTCGAACCCATGAAAACCTCCAATTACGTCTCAAAACCTGTTGTTCTGCCTAAAGAAGCGTTTTATTAAAAACTAAAAGTTAATAGATTATGTAAAGGCTTTTACAATCTCTAACATACGATCCATCCAGTTTCATACATACCGTTTTCTTGACAAAAACACTTAGTACGTCACTATGCTCACACTTAATAGGTGTCTCAGAGCCAACACTTCCTGATACTATGACCAAAGGTAACACCTTGCTCTCCCCTTCTACCAAATTTTCTGATGAAGAAAAAACGAAAGAGATCACAAACATAACCAAAACCCATCAACCTAAAAGTCAAATACGGTACAACCGTACAATGCAATAATTCAATCATTTCTTAACGCTCAAGGAACATACATACCCAAATCCTTGAGGTGGTAAACTCTAGTGATTGATTTGACAACTCTGTCTCGCACGAAAGAGGATAAAAGAACATTATCACCGAACATAAGAAAAAAAGGTGATTGTAAATAGTAAAAGACAACCAAGAAAAAGGAAAAACCCTAACCTTCCTGTATTACAGCTGAGAAGATAAAAAGCTACGCCGCTTAAGCAACATGTAAACCCAGCCAAATGTATCATCTTCTTCTTCCACTGGATACACTGATTTTAAGCAGAAAGAAGAGTGATGAGAAGATCATCCGTCGCCAAAATAGGGATTTAATTGTTTGTTAACTAAGCCCTAAACCTTTTAAATAGAGCAAAATAAAAATAAAAACTCAAATCCTTTATTTTTTCTATGTAATAAAATAGTACTAATTAATGCAGAAATATTGTCAATTTTACCAATATCTAGATTTATTTAAGGGAAAATTGATTTAAAAGTACATTTTTTCTTCAATTTGTCCCATTATACTTTTTACGCTAAATTTGCCACTATGCCTAAATTACCCTTTAAAAAAATGAAACCAACTTTTAAGCAATTTTAAAATTTCAATCACCTAAAAACAAAGTCTAAAAATAAGAAAGAGGTTGCTATAATGTGTTTTTGATGAAAATTTGGTGTTTTAACATTGAAAAAAAATTATTCTGCAACATTTAGAATACATGTTCTACTAATTGTATATATTCTAAAGATATTAGATTATAAATTCTACATACTGTACATGTTCTAAAAAATGTAGATTACAAATTCTTCGCACTCTACTTGTTCTGAAAACTTTAGAATAAATATATCTTCCAAAACTTTTAGAAGTCGGATTTTGTATGCCTTCTACAGAAATTAGAATATCTATTCTACACATAACTCTATATTCTACAAATTTTAGAATTTGTTTTCTTAACTTTATACATATTCTACTGAAGTCAGAATATGAAATCTACATTTTATCATGTGTCCTGCGAAAATTAGAACACTAATTCTACACTTTCCTGTATGTTCTTCATAATTTAGAAAGTATATTTNATGGTAAAGAAGGGACAATATTTCAAAAGCAAGGAAGCTTTACAGGCAAGTTTAGAAATTTTTGCGATGAAGTATAACTTCGATTACAGAGTTACTAAATCTAGTACAAGATTTTGGTGTATACGCTGTATTGATAATGTTTGCAAATGGCGTGTTCGTACNGATTTTGTTCAAGGTTTTTCAACATTTTCCAACCTAAATTTCATTCAAGTGTTCATTTTGCAGTATGTTGCAAATCTATGTAACAAGTGTTGTATGGAGATGTATCGGCCAAAATGAATGGAGATTTATTGTTGATGAAGAAAAACGTGGGAGACTTCTTACTTTTCAAGCCAATTCTACTCTTGAAGAGCTAAAGATGATGGTTTTGGAAGACTATGAAATACAACAAAATATGGTTGATGTGGAATTTAGTTATTTACCCTTTGATCTCAGTGTTGATTCTCCTCCGGTTGTTATGATGAATGATCGCCAAGTGAAAAATTTTGTTGCTTATTGGAGAATGAAGAATAACATACGGTTGTGTGTGACGTTTAAAGCCACGGTGAATGATAGAAGCAATATTGATCTGAATAAGGAACCAAACGATTCAAGTGAGGGAGGCGTTGACGATCTTCTGCGTGAAAAGCTGCCAAAATTTGTGAGCAAAGCAAAATCGAATGATTCTAACTTCATAACTTCTAAGGACGCTGAAGTTGGTGCTAGATCTATGATGGTCGATTCTATGGTAAAGAAGGGACAATATTTCAAAAGCAAGGAAGCTTTACAGGCAAGTTTAGAAATTTTTGCGATGAAGTATAACTTCGATTATAGAGTTACTAAATCTAGTACAAGATTTTGGTGTATACGCTGTATTGATAATGTTTGCAAATGGCGTGTTCGTACTGAGTGCTTCGAAGGGTCTACGTGTTGGAAAATCAACAAGTATGTGGGTAGCCATACTTTTGCTCCTTCAAGGAAAACGAAATTTGGTAGAACACCTTCAGCAAGAATAATCAGGAATCTCATCAAACATAATTATGAAGGTGTCAAGGAGGGACCTAAACCCAATGACATCATTAATATTATGCGTA